>NW_026606821.1:0-42500 GCF_029890125.1 Rhinichthys klamathensis goyatoka
AGAGCGACACTGAGACATTTAAAGTAACGATAGAGCGACACTGAGACATTTAAAGTATCGATAGAGCGACACTGAGACATTTAAAGTAACGATAGAGCGACACTGAGACATTTAAAGTAACGATAGAGCGACACTGAGACATTTAAAGTAACGATAGAGCGACACTGAGACATTTAAAGTAACGATAGAGCGACACTGAGACATTTAAAGTAACGATTAGAGCGACACTGAGACATTTAAAGTAACGATAGAGCGACACTGAGACATTTAAAGTATCGATAGAGCGACACTGAGACATTTAAAGTAACGATAGAGCGACACTGAGACATTTAAAGTAACGATAGAGCGACACTGAGACATTTAAAGTAACGATAGAGCGACACTGAGACATTTAAAGTAACGATAGAGCGACACTGAGACATTTAAAGTATCGATAGAGCGACACTGAGACATTTAAAGTATCGATAGAGCGACACTGAGACATTTAAAGTAACGATAGAGCGACACTGAGACATTTAAAGTATCGATAGAGCGACACTGAGACATTTAAAGTAACGATAAGAGCGACACTGAGACATTTAAAGTAACGATAGAGCGACACTGAGACATTTAAAGTAACGATAGAGCGACACTGAGACATTTAAAGTAACGATAGAGCGACACTGAGACATTTAAAGTAACGATAGAGCGACAACTGAGACATTTAAAGTAACGATAGAGCGACACTGAGACATTTAAAGTATCGATAGAGCGACACTGAGACATTTAAAGTATCGATAGAGCGACACTGAGACATTTAAAGTAACGATAGAGCGACACTGAGACATTTAAGTAACGATAGAGCGACACTGAGACATTTTAAAGTATCGATAGAGCGACACTGAGACATTTAAAGTATCGATAGAGCGACACTGAGACATTTAAAGTATCGATAGAGCGACACTGAGACATTTAAAGTAACGATAGAGCGACACTGAGACATTTAAAGTATCGATAGAGCGACACTGAGACATTTAAAGTATCGATAGAGCGACACTGAGACATTTAAAGTATCGATAGAGCGACACTGAGACATTTAAAGTATCGATAGAGCGACACTGAGACATTTAAAGTATCGATAGAGCGACACTGAGACATTTAAAGTATCGATAGAGCGACACTGAGACATTTAAAGTAACGATAGAGCGACACTGAGACATTTAAAGTATCGATAGAGCGACACTGAGACATTTAAAGTATCGATAGAGCGACACTGAGACATTTAAAGTATCGATAGAGCGACACTGAGACATTTAAAGTAACGATAGAGCGACAATGAGACATTTAAAGTAACGATAGAGCGACACTGAGACATTTAAAGTAACGATAGAGCGACACTGAGACATTTAAAGTATCGATAGAGCGACATTGAGACATTTAAAGTAACGATAGAGCGACACTGAGACATTTAAAGTATCGATAGAGCGACACTGAGACATTTAAAGTAACGATAGAGCGACACTGAGACATTTAAAGTATCGATAGAGCGACACTGAGACATTTAAAGTAACGATAGAGCGACACTGAGACATTTAAAGTAACGATAGAGCGACACTGAGACATTTAAAGTAACGATAGAGCGACACTGAGACATTTAAAGTATCGATAGAGCGACACTGAGACATTTAAAGTATCGATAGAGCGACACTGAGACATTTAAAGTATCGATAGAGCGACACTGAGACATTTAAAGTAACGATAGAGCGACACTGAGACATTTAAAGTATCGATAGAGCGACACTGAGACATTTAAAGTAACGATAGAGCGACAATGAGACATTTAAAGTATCGATAGAGCGACACTGAGACATTTAAAGTATCGATAGAGCGACACTGAGACATTTAAAGTATCGATAGAGCGACACTGAGACATTTAAAGTAACGATAGAGCGACACTGAGACATTTAAAGTATCGATAGAGCGACACTGAGACATTTAAAGTAACGATAGAGCGACACTGAGACATTTAAAGTATCGATAGAGCGACACTGAGACATTTAAAGTAACGATAGAGCGACACTGAGACATTTAAAGTATCGATAGAGCGACACTGAGACATTTAAAGTAACGATAGAGCGACACTGAGACATTTAAAGTATCGATAGAGCGACACTGAGACATTTAAAGTATCGATAGAGCGACACTGAGACATTTAAAGTATCGATAGAGCGACACTGAGACATTTAAAGTATCGATAGAGCGACACTGAGACATTTAAAGTAACGATAGAGCGACACTGAGACATTTAAAGTATCGATAGAGCGACACTGAGACATTTAAAGTATCGATAGAGCGACACTGAGACATTTAAAGTAACGATAGAGCGACACTGAGACATTTAAAGTAACGATAGAGCGACACTGAGACATTTAAAGTAACGATAGAGCGACACTGAGACATTTAAAGTATCGATAGAGCGACACTGAGACATTTAAAGTAACGATAGAGCGACACTGAGACATTTAAAGTATCGATAGAGCGACACTGAGACATTTAAAGTAACGATAGAGCGACACTGAGACATTTAAAGTATCGATAGAGCGACACTGAGACATTTAAAGTATCGATAGAGCGACACTGAGACATTTAAAGTAACGATAGAGCGACACTGAGACATTTAAAGTATCGATAGAGCGACACTGAGACATTTAAAGTATCGATAGAGCGACAATGAGACATTTAAAGTAACGATAGAGCGACACTGAGACATTTAAAGTAACGATAGAGCGACACTGAGACATTTAAAGTATCGATAGAGCGACACTGAGACATTTAAAGTATCGATAGAGCGACACTGAGACATTTAAAGTAACGATAGAGCGACACTGAGACATTTAAAGTAACGATAGAGCGACACTGAGACATTTAAAGTAACGATAGAGCGACACTGAGACAATTAAAGTATCGATAGAGCGACACTGAGACATTTAAAGTAACGATAGAGCGACACTGAGACATTTAAAGTATCGATAGAGCGACACTGAGACATTTAAAGTAACGATAGAGCGACACTGAGACATTTAAAGTATCGATAGAGCGACACTGAGACATTTAAAGTATCGATAGAGCGACACTGAGACATTTAAAGTATCGATAGAGCGACACTGAGACATTTAAAGTAACGATAGAGCGACACTGAGACATTTAAAGTATCGATAGAGCGACACTGAGACATTTAAAGTATCGATAGAGCGACACTGAGACATTTAAAGTAACGATAGAGCGACACTGAGACATTTAAAGTAACGATAGAGCGACACTGAGACATTTAAAGTATCGATAGAGCGACACTGAGACATTTAAAGTATCGATAGAGCGACACTGAGACATTTAAAGTATCGATAGAGCGACACTGAGACATTTAAAGTATCGATAGAGCGACACTGAGACATTTAAAGTAACGATAGAGCGACACTGAGACATTTAAAGTATCGATAGAGCGACACTGAGACATTTAAAGTATCGATAGAGCGACACTGAGACATTTAAAGTCAACGATAGAGCGACACTGAGACATTTAAAGCAACGATAGAGCGACACTGAGACATTTAAAGTAACGATAGAGCGACACTGAGACATTTAAAGCAACGATAGAGCGACACTGAGACATTTAAAGCAACGATAGAGCGACACAGAGCAATTAAAGTATCGATAGAGCGACAATGAGACATTTAAAGTAACGATAGAGCGACACTGAGACATTTAAAGTAACGATAGAGCGACACTGAGACATTTAAAGTAACGATAGAGCGACACTGAGACAATTAAAGTATCGATAGAGCGACACTGAGACATTTAAAGTATCGATAGAGCGACACTGAGACATTTAAAGTAACGATAGAGCGACACTGAGACATTTAAAGTAACGATAGAGCGACACTGAGACATTTAAAGTAACGATAGAGCGACACTGAGACAATTAAAGTATCGATAGAGCGACAATGAGACATTTAAAGTATCGATAGAGCGACACTGAGACATTTAAAGTAACGATAGAGCGACACTGAGACATTTAAAGTATCGATAGAGCGACACTGAGACATTTAAAGTAACGATAGAGCGACACTGAGACATTTAAAGTAACGATAGAGCGACACTGAGACATTTAAAGTATCGATAGAGCGACACTGAGACATTTAAAGTATCGATAGAGCGACACTGAGACATTTAAAGTATCGATAGAGCGACACTGAGACATTTAAAGTAACGATAGAGCGACACTGAGACATTTAAAGTAACGATAGAGCGACACTGAGACATTTAAAGTAACGATAGAGCGACACTGAGACATTTAAAGTATCGATAGAGCGACAATGAGACATTTAAAGTATCGATAGAGCGACACTGAGACATTTAAAGTAACGATAGAGCGACACTGAGACATTTAAAGTATCGATAGAGCGACACTGAGACATTTAAAGTATCGATAGAGCGACACTGAGACATTTAAAGTAACGATAGAGCGACACTGAGACATTTAAAGTAACGATAGAGCGACACTGAGACATTTAAAGTAACGATAGAGCGACACTGAGACAATTAAAGTATCGATAGAGCGACAATGAGACATTTAAAGTATCGATAGAGCGACACTGAGACATTTAAAGTAACGATAGAGCGACACTGAGACATTTAAAGTATCGATAGAGCGACACTGAGACATTTAAAGTAACGATAGAGCGACACTGAGACATTTAAAGTAACGATAGAGCGACACTGAGACATTTAAAGTATCGATAGAGCGACACTGAGACATTTAAAGTAACGATAGAGCGACACTGAGACATTTAAAGTATCGATAGAGCGACACTGAGACATTTAAAGTAACGATAGAGCGACACTGAGACATTTAAAGTAACGATAGAGCGACACTGAGACATTTAAAGTAACGATAGAGCGACACTGAGACAATTAAAGTATCGATAGAGCGACAATGAGACATTTAAAGTATCGATAGAGCGACACTGAGACATTTAAAGTAACGATAGAGCGACACTGAGACATTTAAAGTATCGATAGAGCGACACTGAGACATTTAAAGTAACGATAGAGCGACACTGAGACATTTAAAGTATCGATAGAGCGACACTGAGACATTTAAAGTATCGATAGAGCGACACTGAGACATTTAAAGTATCGATAGAGCGACACTGAGACATTTAAAGTATCGATAGAGCGACACTGAGACATTTAAAGTAACGATAGAGCGACACTGAGACATTTAAAGTAACGATAGAGCGACAATGAGACATTTAAAGTAACGATAGAGCGACACTGAGACATTTAAAGTATCGATAGAGCGACACTGAGACATTTAAAGTAACGATAGAGCGACACTGAGACATTTAAAGTAACGATAGAGCGACACTGAGACATTTAAAGTATCGATAGAGCGACACTGAGACATTTAAAGTATCGATAGAGCGACACTGAGACATTTAAAGTAACGATAGAGCGACACTGAGACATTTAAAGTAACGATAGAGCGACACTGAGACATTTAAAGCAACGATAGAGCGACACAGACATTTAAAGCAACGATAGAGCGACACAGACAATTAAAGTATCGATAGAGCGACAATGAGACATTTAAAGTAACGATAGAGCGACACTGAGACATTTAAAGTAACGATAGAGCGACACTGAGACATTTAAAGTAACGATAGAGCGACACTGAGACAATTAAAGTATCGATAGAGCGACACTGAGACATTTAAAGTATCGATAGAGCGACACTGAGACATTTAAAGTAACGATAGAGCGACACTGAGACATTTAAAGTAACGATAGAGCGACACTGAGACATTTAAAGTAACGATAGAGCGACACTGAGACATTTAAAGTATCGATAGAGCGACACTGAGACAATTAAAGTATCGATAGAGCGACACTGAGACATTTAAAGTATCGATAGAGCGACACTGAGACATTTAAAGTATCGATAGAGCGACAATGAGACATTTAAAGTATCGATAGAGCGACACTGAGACATTTAAAGTATCGATAGAGCGACACTGAGACATTTAAAGTATCGATAGAGAGACACTGAGACATTTAAAGTAACGATAGAGCGACACTGAGACATTTAAAGTAACGATAGAGCGACACTGAGACATTTAAAGTATCGATAGAGCGACACTGAGACATTTAAAGTATCGATAGAGCGACACTGAGACATTTAAAGTAACGATAGAGCGACACTGAGACATTTAAAGTAACGATAGAGCGACACTGAGACATTTAAAGTAACGATAGAGCGACACTGAGACATTTAAAGTAACGATAGAGCGACACTGAGACATTTAAAGTATCGATAGAGCGACACTGAGACATTTAAAGTAACGATAGAGCGACAATGAGACATTTAAAGTAACGATAGAGCGACACTGAGACATTTAAAGTAACGATAGAGCGACACTGAGACATTTAAAGTATCGATAGAGCGACACTGAGACATTTAAAGTATCGATAGAGCGACACTGAGACATTTAAAGTAACGATAGAGCGACACTGAGACATTTAAAGTATCGATAGAGCGACACTGAGACATTTAAAGTAACGATAGAGCGACACTGAGACATTTAAAGTATCGATAGAGCGACACTGAGACAATTAAAGTATCGATAGAGCGACACTGAGACATTTAAAGTAACGATAGAGCGACACTGAGACATTTAAAGTAACGATAGAGCGACACTGAGACATTTAAAGTAACGATAGAGCGACACTGAGACATTTAAAGTATCGATAGAGCGACACTGAGACATTTAAAGTAACGATAGAGCGACAATGAGACATTTAAAGTAACGATAGAGCGACACTGAGACATTTAAAGTAACGATAGAGCGACACTGAGACATTTAAAGTAACGATAGAGCGACACTGAGACATTTAAAGTATCGATAGAGCGACACTGAGACATTTAAAGTAACGATAGAGCGACACTGAGACATTTAAAGTATCGATAGAGCGACACTGAGACAATTAAAGTATCGATAGAGCGACACTGAGACATTTAAAGTAACGATAGAGCGACACTGAGACATTTAAAGTAACGATAGAGCGACACTGAGACATTTAAAGTAACGATAGAGCGACAATGAGACATTTAAAGTAACGATAGAGCGACACTGAGACATTTAAAGTATCGATAGAGCGACACTGAGACATTTAAAGTATCGATAGAGCGACACTGAGACATTTAAAGTAACGATAGAGCGACACTGAGACATTTAAAGTATCGATAGAGCGACACTGAGACATTTAAAGTAACGATAGAGCGACACTGAGACAATTAAAGTATCGATAGAGCGACACTGAGACATTTAAAGTATCGATAGAGCGACACTGAGACAATTAAAGTATCGATAGAGCGACACTGAGACAATTAAAGTATCGATAGAGCGACACTGAGACAATTAAAGTATCGATAGAGCGACACTGAGACATTTAAAGTAACGATAGAGCGACACTGAGACATTTAAAGTAACGATAGAGCGACACTGAGACATTTAAAGTAACGATAGAGCGACACTGAGACATTTAAAGTAACGATAGAGCGACACTGAGACATTTAAAGTAACGATAGAGCGACACTGAGACATTTAAAGTAACGATAGAGCGACACTGAGACATTTAAAGTAACGATAGAGCGACACTGAGACATTTAAAGTATCGATAGAGCGACACTGAGACATTTAAAGCAACGATAGAGCGACAATGAGACATTTAAAGTATCGATAGAGCGACACTGAGACATTTAAAGTAACGATAGAGCGACATTGAGACATTTAAAGTAACGATAGAGCGACACTGAGACATTTAAAGTAACGATAGAGCGACACTGAGACATTTAAAGTAACGATAGAGCGACACTGAGACATTTAAAGTATCGATAGAGCGACACTGAGACATTTAAAGTAACGATAGAGCGACAATGAGACATTTAAAGTATCGATAGAGCGACACTGAGACATTTAAAGTAACGATAGAGCGACACTGAGACATTTAAAGTATCGATAGAGCGACACTGAGACATTTAAAGTAACGATAGAGCGACACTGAGACATTTAAAGTAACGATAGAGCGACACTGAGACATTTAAAGTATCGATAGAGCGACACTGAGACATTTAAAGTAACGATAGAGCGACACTGAGACATTTAAAGTATCGATAGAGCGACACTGAGACATTTAAAGTATCGATAGAGCGACACTGAGACAATTAAAGTAACGATAGAGCGACACTGAGACATTTAAAGTAACGATAGAGCGACACTGAGACATTTAAAGTAACGATAGAGCGACACTGAGACATTTAAAGTAACGATAGAGCGACACTGAGACATTTAAAGTATCGATAGAGCGACACTGAGACATTTAAAGTAACGATAGAGCGACACTGAGACATTTAAAGTAACGATAGAGCGACACTGAGACATTTAAAGTAACGATAGAGCGACACTGAGACATTTAAAGTAACGATAGAGCGACACTGAGACATTTAAAGTATCGATAGAGCGACACTGAGACATTTAAAGTATCGATAGAGCGACACTGAGACAATTAAAGTATCGATAGAGCGACACTGAGACATTTAAAGTAACGATAGAGCGACACTGAGACATTTAAAGTAACGATAGAGCGACAATGAGACATTTAAAGTAACGATAGAGCGACACTGAGACATTTGGGACACAGGCAACAACTGGTTAGGGTCAATAACACCTATTCCCCATGGTCACAACCAGCTGCGGTGCCCCCCAAGGATGTGTTAGCTCTCCTTTGCTCTTCACACTCTATACCAACGACTGTGTTACCTTTGCACCCAACCATCATATCATCAAATTTTTTATGATACTGCACTGGTAGCTTTGATGAAGGAGGGGGAAGGGGCTGATCTTAATGTGCAAACAGTGAATAATCTGGTAAAGTGGTGTGATCAAAATGCCCTCATCCTATATACACAGAAAACTGAGGAGATTATCTTCGGCACCTCTCATGAGTGCCACATTACACCAATAATCATTCACAATCAAATCATAAAACAAAAATCATCATTCAAATATCTTGGAGTGCATGTGGACAGTGACCTTTCCTGGACCTATCATGTATTGTAGAATATATCTGCAGCAAAGTAAAGCAGAGAATCTACTTTTTAAGGAGACTTAGGTCATTTGGAGCGAGTAGCGAAATCCTGTCTCTTTTCTTTGTGTCAACAATTCAAAGCATTCTGCAGTATGGAGGCGCAGTGTGGTTCTGGGGCCTCTCAGCTCATTTGAAGGCCAGGATTCTTCGGCTCCTGGGAATTTGTTCCAAATTGGTGGGACACTCAGTTGAGAAGGCGTTCACTGAAAGCCATGTACTGCATACTGTAAGGCTGGCTGGCAAAATCTCCCAAGATTCTTCCCATGTGTTGAATCAGGAGTATCAACTCCTGCCCTCTGGGAGGCGCTATAGGGTCCCAGAGTGCAGAAAGAACAAATATAAACACTCATTTGTTCCTCTGTCAATATCGCTGCTGAATCAACACATGAGAATAAAGAAGTGATAGTTCCCCCCCCCCCCCACTTGCACTTTAATATATATATTTATGGCTATTGAAGAACACTCTTGCAGGGCGGAGTACCTATAATATTAAGTATCTATTAAAGTATCGATAGAGCGACACTGAGACATTTAAAGTAACGATAGAGCGACACTGAGACATTTAAAGTAACGATAGAGTGACATTGAGACATTTAAAGTATCGATAGAGCGACACTGAGACATTTAAAGTAACGATAGAGTGACATTGAGACATTTAAAGTAACGATAGAGCGACATTGAGACATTTAAAGTATCGATAGAGCGACACTGAGACATTTAAAGTAACGATAGAGTGACATTGAGACATTTAAAGTAACGATAGAGTGACATTGAGACATTTAAAGTATCGATAGAGCGACACTGAGACATTTAAAGTAACGATAGAGTGACATTGAGAGAGTGACGAGAGAGAGTGACGAGGGAGTGACGAGAGAGTTTTAATAAAAAATGTAATAAAAAAATTGGGGGTAACACTTTATTTTACAGTGTCCTTGTTACATGTATTACATGTACTTACCATAGTAATAAGAGTAAATTATGCATAATTACATGCAAATAAAAATCCTACCCTAACCCTATAGTAAGTACATTAACCCAATGTCAAGTAGGGGGCCACAAAATATCACCCTGCGGGCCGCGAGTTTGAGACCACTGCAATAGAGCCACACTGAGACATTTAAAGTATCGATAGAGCGACACTGAGACATTTAAAGTAACGATAGAGCGACACTGAGACATTTAAAGTATCGATAGAGCGACACTGAGACAATTAAAGTAACGATAGAGCGACACTGAGACATTTAAAGTAACGATAGAGCCACACTGAGACATTTAAAGTATCGATAGAGCGACACTGAGACATTTAAAGTATCGATAGAGCGACACTGAGACATTTAAAGTAACGATAGAGCGACACTGAGACATTTAAAGTATCGATAGAGCGACACTGAGACATTTAAAGTAACGATAGAGCGACACTGAGACATTTAAAGTATCGATAGAGCGACACTGAGACATTTAAAGTAACGATAGAGCCACACTGAGACATTTAAAGTAACGATAGAGCGACACTGAGACATTTAAAGTATCGATAGAGCGACACTGAGACATTTAAAGTAACGATAGAGCGACACTGAGACATTTAAAGTATCGATAGAGCGACACTGAGACATTTAAAGTACCGATAGAGCGACACTGAGACATTTAAAGTATCGATAGAGCGACACTGAGACATTTAAAGTAACGATAGAGCGACACTGAGACATTTAAAGTATCGATAGAGCGACACTGAGACATTTAAAGTAACGATAGAGCGACACTGAGACATTTAAAGTATCGATAGAGCGACACTGAGACATTTAAAGTAACGATAGAGCGACACTGAGACATTTAAAGTATCGATAGAGCGACACTGAGACAATTAAAGTAACGATAGAGCGACACTGAGACATTTAAAGTAACGATAGAGCCACACTGAGACATTTAAAGTATCGATAGAGCGACACTGAGACATTTAAAGTATCGATAGAGCGACACTGAGACATTTAAAGTAACGATAGAGCGACACTGAGACATTTAAAGTAACGATAGAGCGACACTGAGACATTTAAAGTATCGATAGAGCGACACTGAGACATTTAAAGTAACGATAGAGCCACACTGAGACATTTAAAGTAACGATAGAGCGACACTGAGACATTTAAAGTATCGATAGAGCGACACTGAGACATTTAAAGTAACGATAGAGCGACACTGAGACATTTAAAGTATCGATAGAGCGACACTGAGACATTTAAAGTACCGATAGAGCGACACTGAGACATTTAAAGTATCGATAGAGCGACACTGAGACATTTAAAGTAACGATAGAGCGACACTGAGACATTTAAAGTATCGATAGAGCGACACTGAGACATTTAAAGCAACGATAGAGCGACAATGAGACATTTAAAGTATCGATAGAGCGACACTGAGACATTTAAAGTATCGATAGATCGACACTGAGACATTTAAAGTATCGATAGAGCGACACTGAGACATTTAAAGTATCGATAGAGCGACACTGAGACAATTAAAGTAACGATAGAGCGACACTGAGACATTTAAAGTAACGATAGAGCGACACTGAGACATTTAAAGTAACGATAGAGCCACACTGAGACATTTAAAGTAACGATAGAGCGACACTGAGGCATTTAAAGTATCGATAGAGCCACACTGAGACATTTAAAGTAACGATAGAGCGACACTGAGACATTTAAAGTAACGATAGAGCGACACTGAGACATTTAAAGTATCGATAGAGCGACACTGAGACATTTAAAGTAACGATAGAGCGACACTGAGACATTTAAAGTATCGATAGAGCGACACTGAGACAATTAAAGTAACGATAGAGCGACACTGAGACATTTAAAGTAACGATAGAGCGACACTGAGACATTTAAAGTATCGATAGAGCGACACTGAGACATTTAAAGTAACGATAGAGCGACACTGAGACATTTAAAGTATCGATAGAGCGACACTGAGACAATTAAAGTAACGATAGAGCGACACTGAGACATTTAAAGTAACGATAGAGCCACACTGAGACATTTAAAGTATCGATAGAGCGACACTGAGACATTTAAAGTATCGATAGAGCGACACTGAGACATTTAAAGTAACGATAGAGCGACACTGAGACATTTAAAGTATCGATAGAGCGACACTGAGACATTTAAAGTAACGATAGAGCGACACTGAGACATTTAAAGTAACGATAGAGCGACACTGAGACATTTAAAGTATCGATAGAGCGACACTGAGACAATTAAAGTAACGATAGAGCGACACTGAGACATTTAAAGTAACGATAGAGCGACACTGAGACATTTAAAGTATCGATAGAGCGACACTGAGACATTTAAAGTAACGATAGAGCGACACTGAGACATTTAAAGTATCGATAGAGCGACACTGAGACAATTAAAGTAACGATAGAGCGACACTGAGACATTTAAAGTAACGATAGAGCCACACTGAGACATTTAAAGTATCGATAGAGCGACACTGAGACATTTAAAGTATCGATAGAGCGACACTGAGACATTTAAAGTAACGATAGAGCGACACTGAGACATTTAAAGTATCGATAGAGCGACACTGAGACATTTAAAGTAACGATAGAGCGACACTGAGACATTTAAAGTATCGATAGAGCGACACTGAGACATTTAAAGTAACGATAGAGCCACACTGAGACATTTAAAGTAACGATAGAGCGACACTGAGACATTTAAAGTATCGATAGAGCGACACTGAGACATTTAAAGTAACGATAGAGCGACACTGAGACATTTAAAGTATCGATAGAGCGACACTGAGACATTTAAAGTACCGATAGAGCGACACTGAGACATTTAAAGTATCGATAGAGCGACACTGAGACATTTAAAGTAACGATAGAGCGACACTGAGACATTTAAAGTATCGATAGAGCGACACTGAGACATTTAAAGCAACGATAGAGCGACAATGAGACATTTAAAGTATCGATAGAGCGACACTGAGACATTTAAAGTATCGATAGATCGACACTGAGACATTTAAAGTATCGATAGAGCGACACTGAGACATTTAAAGTATCGATAGAGCGACACTGAGACAATTAAAGTAACGATAGAGCGACACTGAGACATTTAAAGTAACGATAGAGCGACACTGAGACATTTAAAGTAACGATAGAGCCACACTGAGACATTTAAAGTAACGATAGAGCGACACTGAGGCATTTAAAGTATCGATAGAGCCACACTGAGACATTTAAAGTAACGATAGAGCGACACTGAGACATTTAAAGTAACGATAGAGCGACACTGAGACATTTAAAGTATCGATAGAGCGACACTGAGACATTTAAAGTAACGATAGAGCGACATTGAGACAATTAAAGTAACGATAGAGCGACACTGAGACAATTAAAGTAACGATAGAGCGACACTGAGACATTTAAAGTAACGATAGAGCCACACTGAGACATTTAAAGTACCGATAGAGCGACACTGAGACATTTAAAGTAACGATAGAGCGACACTGAGACATTTAAAGTAACGATAGAGCCACACTGAGACATTTAAAGTAACGATAGAGCCACACTGAGACATTTAAAGTATCGATAGAGCGACACTGAGACATTTAAAGTAACGATAGAGCCACACTGAGACATTTAAAGTAACGATAGAGCCACACTGAGACATTTAAAGTAACGATAGAGCCACACTGAGACATTTAAAGTAACGATAGAGCGACACTGAGACATTTAAAGTATCGATAGAGCGACACTGAGACATTTAAAGTATCGATAGAGCGACACTGAGACATTTAAAGTAACGATAGAGCGACACTGAGACATTTAAAGTATCGATAGAGCGACACTGAGACATTTAAAGTAACGATAGAGCGACACTGAGACATTTAAAGTAACGATAGAGCGACACTGAGACATTTAAAGTTACGATAGAGCGACACTGAGACATTTAAAGTATCGATAGAGCGACACTGAGACATTTAAAGTATCGATAGAGCGACACTGAGACATTTAAAGTAACGATAGAGCGACACTGAGACATTTAAAGTATCGATAGAGCGACACTGAGACATTTAAAGTAACGATAGAGCGACACTGAGACATTTAAAGTAACGATAGAGCGACACTGAGACATTTAAAGTAACGATAGAGCGACACTGAGACATTTAAAGTATCGATAGAGCGACACTGAGACATTTAAAGTATCGATAGAGCGACACTGAGACATTTAAAGTAACGATAGAACGACACTGAGACATTTAAAGTATCGATAGAGCGACACTGAGACATTTAAAGTATCGATAGAGCGACACTGAGACATTTAAAGTATCGATAGAGCGACACTGAGACATTTAAAGTAACGATAGAGCGACACTGAGACATTTAAAGTAACGATAGAGCGACACTGAGACATTTAAAGTAACGATAGAGCGACACTGAGACATTTAAAGTAACGATAGAGCGACACTGAGTCATTTAAAGTAACGATAGAGTGACACTGAGACATTTAAAGTATCGATAGAGCGACACTGAGACATTTAAAGTAACGATAGAGCGACACTGAGACAATTAAAGTTACAAATTGGGTTGCACTTTATTTTAAGGTGTCATTGTTACAGTGCAATTATATATTTAAGTACTGAGTAATATTAATGTACTTACTATAGGGTTAGGGTAGGATTTTTATTTGCATGTAATTATGCATAATTTACTCTTATTACTATGGTAAGTACATGTAACACATGTAACAAGGACACTGTAAAATAAAGTGTTACCAAAAATTGTGAAGTCAGAACCAGGACTCAAATTCAGACTTGAGGCTTATGTTATGACCATCGATATTAAAATGAATGATTCTGTTTACATCAAACTTGCTCGCAGCTGATGTTATACACATATAACTGTTATACACATATAATATCAGCTTCAAGCATGTTTGGTTATTAGTTATTTTGTTTGTGTACGAGAAGAAAGTTGGCGTGACACCATGCATCTTTGCTCCAGAGGGAGAATGGTTACGTCAGCTGGCGATGAAAAGAAGAAAAATTGATACAGCCAGATGTGGCCGACAACTGCACGCACAGCAAGACACACACTGCAAGACACACACTGCTTGCACACACTGCAAGACACACACTGCAAGACACACACTGCAAGACACACACTGCAAGACATGAGTGAGGGAAGGAGAGAAAAGCAGACGCGTTTTGAGGTTGTCAGAGTTGTGTCGTGACAGCAGCTTATTAGAGCTCTCACATGTAAACCACACACTTCCAGACACACACACACACACACACACACAGAGCTTAAGATGACAAGAGTAGTGTCCGTTTCTGATTTAAACACGAGCGTAACAAACAGGCCCTTCAGCTGTGAAATATCTGATCTGGAGCTCGGAGAGTTTTAACTCACTGCTGATCCAATCCAGTTTCTATCTTGAAGGAAGAAATGAAACTGCTTCCTTTATAGAAATTGATTTTGAAAGGTGAAGTGTGTCATTAAACAGAAAAATCAAACAAATACAGTTTCAACCTTCCACTGTCATATTAGGCGGTATTTTAAACCCTAAAAATGACACACATTACATTTAAACCATAAATTAAATTAATAATTTGAGTGGACAAATATCCACCATCTCAAATAAAGCCTATTACTACAGACTAACTCAAAGAATTCAATGGTATTTAGGTCATTTATTAACCTCTCTGGTGCTTTTCAATCACTTTAGAGCAAAAAAAGAGAAAGAAAATGTTTTAATTGTTTGTTTTTTGCACTTCATCTGAATGTACGACACTTGAGAACATTTGCTATGTGAACACACACAAAATTTCTGGGCATGATTCGAAAAGGTTAAATGTTCCTTAAAAAATAGTCAAACATAACCATAGAAATTTATAATAATAATAATAGTTTGAGGCCAAATTAGCCTTGAAAATGAGTAGTTTAACCCTTTGCTGCTCGTCGTTTAGGGGTCACACACTCGCACTCCTCACGCTCAAAAGTGGCCAAACCACAAACATATGTCATTTCTTCTCCGCAGTATGATATATTTTTGTTGAATAATATATTTTATTTAATATTTTGCATTTTGAGGGAATGTTAGGGTACTAAGTAATATCTATGCAATAATTGTGATCTATCCCCCCACACAAGTTTTACAATACAATACAGTTATTTAGTCCATATCATTTTTTTCTAATAAATAAATGAAAAAAAAAGAAGAAAAAAAAAGAAAAAAGGTGAATATAAAATGCACAGATTTTTTTTAGGCTACAATCTACAAATCAGCTAAGATGCAAAAAAACAAACAAACAGCAATGTTAATTGAAAAATAATTATGAAAATAAATAAATAATAATTTGTATTGTATTGTAAAAATTGTGGGGGGGAAATAGATCATAATTATTGCATAGATATTTAGTACCCTAACATTCCCTCAAAATTCAAAATAATAAATAAAAAATATTATTCAACAAAAATATATACGGTAACACTTTACTTAAAGTCCTTCTGTATTATAAAAGTATTTTTTAATGCAGTGATTATGCCTTGTAATGCAGCTTATAATCCATTGTATGATTGTATTGTCATTGTATTATGACTCTAATTGTAACCACAGTTATAATAATACTAATCTATTCATTGAACACACCTTTACAAAGTATAATGCATTAAAACATGACAAACAAGCAATTTCAGAGTCGGCAAATATTATAATGGATTTGAACTTTGGTTATAAATAATTATTAATGAAAAAATATAACCTATTACAATGTACATTATAAATACCTTTATAATGTATTATTAAACATTATGGCTTTAAGTAAAGTGTTACCAAATAGATTATACTGGGAGAAAAAAAAGTTTGACCGGGAGGAGTGTGTGTGACCGCTAAATTATTTAGTCCATCGAATTTTTCTCTCTCTATTTTTCCATTAACCCCATCATTGCTGTGTGTCTGATTTGTAGATTGTAACCATAAAAAAAAATCTGTGCATTTTATATTTACATTTTTAAAATTTTCCCTAAATGAGGAGCGGCAAAGGGTTAAACATCGTCTTTCCAAGGCAAATTTGTCCCTGAAGCCGGTCTTCACACGCTCGGGCTGATCCGCTGTCTGTGTTTCAGGTGTTCTGGAGATCAGGACGGTTTCTGAGGGAGGCGTGTTGGCCATAAAAGGCCTGAAGAGCCAGTATTATATTTCCATGAACCGAACCGGAATGTTACAGGGCAAAGTAAAACCCATCCGTCCTGCAAACACATCTCTTAATCTGATTCCAGCTAATGCATTCTCATGCTTTTAAGAGTAAATATAGCAACTTTTACAGCGAATTAAGGTCGTGTCGTTCCTGTTCTCTCCTTTCCCGAACAGAAAGACTACAACGACAGCTGCAACTTCAAAGAAGTGTTTTTAGAGAACTACTACACAGCGTACGCTTCTGTCAGAAAGACCAAAGACGGAAAAGAGATGTTCATCGCTCTGTCGAAAAACGGCCGGCCGCTGAAAGGAAAGAAGACGCGGAGAGAGAGCATCACTTCTCACTTCATCCCTCGCAAGTGCCGGGAAGACGAGAAGACACTGGCGTGAAGATGCATGCGAGATCACTGTCAGTGTGAAGCATGTTTTATATCACTGTAAACCCTAACGCTCAAAACAATGAATTGGTTTGAGTAGAGCCAACTCAAATTAGTTCCATCAAATTAACTTTTATGAGTATTTAGAACTTTCTTTTTCTTTTGAGTTCACAAACTGACACATTTTAAGTAAGAGTTTTGAGTTTTATGATCTGGTTTATTTTAATTTAGATAAACTTAAGTTTAACTGAAACTGGGATGGGATTTCCCAGCATGCTTTATCATGACATTCAAAAGGGAGAGTAAATGCTAAAATTAGGTGTTATATAATGCTTTATATGTGCCAAATTAATGTTCAGTGGGAGATTTAGTAATGTTTAATGTTTTATTGTGCTAGTTTAGTAGAGTTATGTTGTGTTTTTAACATATATTTGTTTGTATATTGCTGTACTCACTCAGCAAGTGCTCTGCTATCATAGCATTGTGTTGCCATTTAGCAATGTAGCATTTATTGAATTAGCTGGTTAAAAAAGCTAGCCAAGTTTCCACGACTAAAAATATAAGTTGAGCGTACGTGATAAATTTAAGTTGTGTATGAATTACCTTACTCAAATATTTCAAGTTAAGAGCAATTCAAATGTACGAGTATGAAATAAAATTCTGCAAGTTCTGCTTGCTTAAACGTTAAATTAGTCAACTTAAAACATTTGATTACCTCAAATTATTTGTTTTGCCAACTTAATCGGGTTTACAGTGCAATAAAACAGTCATGCTCTCTTTCTTTCTTTGCCGAGGAGACGTTGGTGAAACGCCACCAGCACTGGGTTTATATATGAAAATGTTTTGGACTCATGTAAACAACAGCTATAAATACTCATCTGTGTTTTGAGATAAAAGTATTTTTATATTTTTTAGAGGGTCTATGTTTCTGTTCACCGCACTTTCACGACCATTAGAGCCATTAAGAGTGAAAGCATCGAATAAACACTGCAATGCATTTATATGAACGATCGACATTCATCCGGAGGAGTTTTGCTTTTCATTTAGAAACATTCCATTCTTGTATTCATTTCAATGAGAAAATCAGTTCCCTCATTTAATTGTTGGCATTATTTGCTTTCTAAAAAATGACATGTGTGATTGACTCATTCTAAGAAATCACATGTTTGTCTTCACAATCTTCCATTACTCATTCATAAATGACTTTCCTTTTCATTATTGATCAGCCTTTATATAGAGACACTTTCATTAGTCAAACACATTAAGCTGAAATGGCTTTGACATGTGAGTCTGAGTGTATAATTTCCACACAATCCCTCCGTGTTTTAATGTGATTGTGTCCATGTGTCGTTGTGTGTTATTTATGATATTTATATATATATATATGTGTCGCTGGCTCTAAAATAATCAACTGTATTCCGGATCGCTGTGCTGAAAAAACTTGCACAGAAGATCGCAGGAGTTTATTTTTTGCTGCTAGAATACTAAGTGAAATCTGAGGTTTTATATGATTATAGATCAATCTCAATAAAATATGTATGTACCTTTCTATGGAGTGGCGTGATCTGAGATCTGAGATGTTCCCCTTCATCCGTTCAGATGATCAGCTGTACTGCGTTTATCTTATTTCCTGTCACACCGGCTGGGAGAAAAATAATCATAAGAAATTAAGTTACAGAACACTGATCATCATAATGGTGATGTCAAACAAACCACCGTGATCGACAGAGACTTTTTTGTTTATTTCACAGTAAAAATCAGTGTTTTACATAAGAAAAAACAATAATTATGACATACTAATTTGAAATTATGACATAAAACAGACAATGTTTTTAGATAAAATGTAAAAATTATGACAAAAACTCAATTCCGATGTTTTCTCATAACTTCAACTGTTTAATCTCATATTTATGACTTAGTAATACCATTTCTAATTTTGTATGTCAAATGTCATAATTTCAACTTTGTTATATTTATGACTGTCATCATTTAGATTTTTAATTATTATTTACAAAAGCATTATTTTTTTCTTTCTAATAATCGGTACTCTGCGATTTCATCTCTCGAATCACGATACACTCTCACTCACACAGTACAATAAATTACACTCTAATCAATACTTAATTGTCATATAGATTTGCTAAGTATAGTGTTGCTCAGTCCTCAGTGTTTGTGTACATGTTGTTTCTTGTGGATGTATTTTATCTTGATCGATGGAGTCAGTTAGAGAAGCTCGAGAGATTGAGCAAAACATGATTCCCGCGAGGTGAACGAGAGACCCACACAAACACTCACACACCCTCCTCTGACCTAAACACAGTTAAAGTAAGGTGAGCCCTTCTGCCAAGTCACGCAAAGTTGGTTTTAGCGTATAATTTATAACATGTTCTGAATGTAAACAGACTCTCACGGGCCTCACACTAAAAATGACATCATTGATTTATCAAACAAAAGGGTTGCTTCGCATCCATCTGGACCTTTACAATCAGTGTGTTTCATCAGAATTACTTGTCATTCCATGAAAATGTCCTAATCATTTGTCCTGTACCTCTTTGATAAAGTGTCTCGGATTCATCTGGCGTTTGTTTGTTAGTTTGTTGGTCGAAAGCCTTCAGCACATAACATGAGTTCAGCATGTTTGAGTCCAAATAAAATCAAAAGACTGAGCGATTCTGGCAGTGTAATCTGTGGACACGTCTATTGAGTTTTATCAAAGCTTTGAATCTGAGCTAAGACCTGATAAAGTCTAAAACAACACAAAGATTGAACACATATGGGCGAATCCATCGAGACTGTGACCGGCTCACGATTTAACATCGAAAGAAAAAACCCATTATATTCGGCCAAAACAAAAATTAAGCCTATTTTTAGGCTCATTGCATTGAGCTGTCAGATAATTACTGTTTCAGATAATAATGCAGATGAAGAAAATGTATTCCACTTCACATGATTATACATACTTTAGACATGTATAAACATTTAATTAACCCGTTAATGATTTAATAAATCCATTATAATCAGGGAAATTAAAAAGGAAAATAATTTGGGTAAAAATAAATGGGATTTCATATTTTTCGTACAAGGATCAGAGCGGTTTCTACTCCAGAGGGCGCCGACTGCCATTTCTGCACAGGTTTGCTTGTTTAAGTCATTATCAAGGACTAGTATCTGAGGTCATCACTAGAAAATGCTTTCAAGTCCCCCTGTAGTCAATCATTTTATCCCTTAAAACTCATCTTTGATCCCCAAAATGACGTATTTAAAATATTTCCTTGAAAAAAAATTTCTTCATGTCTTAAAATATCTTGAATGTAACTCGACACCCTCACCTCATTAAGTATGCGTGGTTCTATGAATATGCGAATGAGCCCCGCCTCCACTCACTCACTCAGCTCAGAGATCCACTGGTTGACGATCACACGTTGATCTGATTGGTTACAAGGTCGTTTGTGACGTCAGAAACACCAGCGATTTCAAACCGTGTTTTTGAGACTGTCTTTGGTTCACTGCAGTTTTAAGCAGAAAATACTCAGCAATGCTGTCGACTTATGAACTTACACATGGTGTGTCTTAAAGCATATTAATAACACCACATAGACATATAAACAACATTTAAAGGTCCCGTTCTTCGCGATTCCATTTTTCAAACTTTAATTAGTGTGTAATGTTGCTGTTAGAGCATAAATAATACCTGTAAAATTATAAAGCTCAAAGTTCAATGCCTAGCGAGATATTTTATTTAACAGAAGTCTCCTTTCAAAGCATACAGCGAACGGCCGGTTTGGACTACATCCCTCTACTTCCTTTTTTAATGACGTAACTAGAACAGTTTTTTTGACTAATCTCTGCCCACAGGAATACAAAAAAAAAGGGGGCGTGGTCTTGTTGCGCTCCACGGAGAAGAAGCACTTCAGCTGCGCATGCATCTCCAATTTATGGTAAGAGGCGTGACCTTTCCGGGCAACGTGCGATAAGCTGCTGTCGAATCACAACACAGGAACCGCTGGCACAATCAGAACTCGTTACGTGTTTCTGAAGGAGGGACTTCATAGAACAAGGAAGTCATCGGGCCGTTTTTTGGACAGTGAAAACAGAGGTATACAGATAAGTAAATTGTGTGAAAAATACTGTTTTTTTACACGCGAAACATGAACACATGTTATATTGCACACTGTAAACACAATCAAAGCTTCAAAAAAACATGAAGAACGGGACCTTTAACGCTGGATTTTCACCACAGGGCCGAGCTGCTGTGAGTGAGTGGAGGCGGGGCTCATTTGCATATTCATAGAACCGCTTATACTAAATGAGGCAAGGGTGTCGAGTTACATTCAAGATATGAAGAATATTCTTTCCAAAGAAAAAACTTTTAAATGTCATTTTGGTGATCAAAGATGAGTTTTAAGGGATACAATTATTGACTACAGGGGGACTTTAACAACTGACTGTCATTAATCATTTAAGAATAGTAATAAAATCTGATGCTGACATCAGAAAAGTTCAGCTTCATCATACCTGAGTGAACAGAAGAATCATCCATGCCGTTCTTCTGTGCTTTCCTTTGTCTGCGGCTGAGACAATGATCAAAACCTCTGTAACGGATCCACAGATGGACAGAGAAACATTAATATCAGACGTTCAGAGAGGCGACAGAAAAATAATAATTCTGTGTGTCATTAATAATCAGTCTGATGAAGTGCTGGTAGATCTCAGTTTAATGGCATTTTATTAATTCTCTTTAAAGTCGCCCTGTGGTGAAAAACCAGCTTTAGTTTATGTGTCTATGTGGTATTTTTAATATGCTTTAAGACAAACCATGTGTAAATTCATAAGTCGACAGCATTGCTGAGTATTTTCTGCTTAAAGGTGCAGTGTGTGATTTTTAGCGACATCTAGAGGTTCGGTTGCGAGTTTGCACTAAGGGCTCCGCCCACTGCTCACCCCTCCCTTTCGAAGAAGCTACGGTGGCTCAAACGGGACAAACATATAGTCGTCTGAGACAGCAGAGAATGGGCTATATGCACGCATAACTTCCGCGTTTGATGCAAGGATGCTCTTGCATTTCCGGTTGGGGAGATTTTAAGGGGAGGAAAACGGGATTATAGCAGAGTCTTCAAAATTTACTGTCCTCTCGTCTTTGAAACGAAACTTTAATACGTTTAGATGTAATTTTATATATAGTTATGTTTATTTAATATAATAAACAAAGAAGCATAAACAAAACGAGGAGTGTCTGTTTTGTCTGTTTTTGTGACTAACGTTTCTTTAGTATAGCAATAGAGTATAAAAACCAATATAAATTCTCGGTATAGCATTGGACTCTACGATCGGCGGAAGTAATCCAGCATCCTTAGACCTTCACCGGAAATACCGCCGTGCATAGAGCCCATAGCCAGAGTAAGCCAAGAGTGTGTAACACTGTCAATGTTTCTGTGCCACAGTCCATTATAAACCACATCATGATAAAGTTTACAAAGCCATAGTCAGGTGAGGATCAAGGGTCTTAATATATAATATAATATAATAATAGTAATCAGCTGATTGTCTCACAAACGTAACCAGCACATTTATCCCCACATAGCAAAGCCATAACACAGCGAGGGAGAAGAACTAAGTTACATGAAACAATCCAACTACATATTTTACTTGGATTACACCACTGACAAGGGAAAAGTCACTACTCACTGTGTCTATGGCTAGCTTCTAGCTTTCTGCGGCTTCTCTTTCAATGTAGTGACGAAACGCGCTCTGTAGCGCTGTGTGTTCGCGTTCGGCTACGGTAGAAACATGACGTCACAATATGTCGACCTTCATAAAAGGGGGTGCCCGCGGTTATGGAGAAATAAACGCCTCATTCTAAGGTAATAAAAACATTACGGTTTATTAAGTAAGTTCTTTATACACCACTGAACACATAGTTATGGATGTCATATTGCATTTCTGTTAATAGATACTCAAAAATTTTACACATTGCACCTTTAAAACTGCAGTGAACCAAAGACAGTTTAAAAAACACGGTTTGAAATCGCTGGTGTTTCTGACGTCACAAACGACCTTGTAACCAATCAGATCAACGTGTGATCGTCAACCAGTGGATCTCTGAGCTGAGCGAGTGAGTGGAGGCGGGGCTCATTTGCATATTTAGACAACCGCACATACTAAATGAGGTGAGGGTGTCGAGTTACATTCAAGATACTTTAAGACATGAACATTTTTTAAACATTTAAATATGTAATTTTGGTGATAAAAGATGAGACAAAATTATTGACTACAGGGGAAAAAATAAAGGTTCTTTATCGGCACTGATGGTTTCATAAAAAATATTTAACATCCATGGAATCTTTCAATTGCACAAAAGGTCTTTGCACTAAAAAGAAATGATCACTGAAACGTTCTTTGGGAAACCAAAAATAGTTGGCATCGCTGCAACAACAAAAAAAAGCGGGTTTTTTTATTGAGGTTGATGGGATTTATCTCTGTATCTGTGATGGAGTCAAGAGGATCTTGTATCATTCGACTCACATCAGTGTGTTATTGTCTTCATCTGAATCTGCTGAGACTAGCCAAGCAGCCTCAATCATCCTCACCACAAACAGATGCTGACAAACTAAACGTATTAAATGTTAACGGTTCGTTTACTCTCTGCCAAATGATCGGTGCGGAGTCAGACTGTGTGAAGTTTAAGCAGACGTTTCCACACAGACGGCCGGAGCTCCAGATTCTCGGGAAAAAAACGAGTTCTGGAGATTCAGTTTAATCCAGAGCCTCTGCAGGTCTTTTTGCAGGGATTCAGACGGAAAAGGGACTCTGGCTTTGAGATCGTCATATATTTCTCCAGAGTGACGGTAGAGATGTGAGGAAGACTCGTCCAGATTCTCCTCACACGTCACTGGCCAATCAACCTGAAACAAATGGTGTATTAAATCAAACATGCTTTGGCACAAATTTCATAACAATTTTGAATTTTCCACAAAAAAAACTACTTTTTCAAACTCCTCCTAGACAAGGAAATTGGACCAGATCATCTTCAGAACATGCTGACAAAAAGTTATGAAATTTAAGTTGATTTGTCAAACCGTTCTTGAATAACGCACAAACGAATCGCACGCCAAGATGAACGTGAGGCTATATCTCCACAACACTTTAACGTATTCAGACCAAACTTGGTGTGTGTTTTGACAACCATGACCTGAGGCGACCTGCACAGTTTCGACACAGTGCCACCTAGTGGTCAGGAAATATGAAAAATGTACATTTTTGCTTATAACTTCTGAACCGTTAGGACCAATAGATCCAGTCGAACGATACCCAATTTTCCTGTATCGGTCATTTTGAATTTTGTTATAAAATGATATTTTTAATGAACACAAACGGTATAGGAGGAGCTTGAAAAAGTAGTTTTTTTTTAAAGAAAAACAAAATGACGAACAGGAAGTTCAGCCGACTATGGGAAAATTGGTATCTATGTTCTCGGCATGACCCAGAACGATATGGCGCGCTAGTGTGGACACTAATATAGTTATCATTCTTGGTGTGAACGGGCCTTAATTTACAATGGCTTCAAACGCGACTCAACCAACCAGAATCAAGGACCGGAAGTTTATGTTTTATTATACACAGTAAAGCACTGTAAATGTATAGAATATTAAATAAGATAAAGTAGATCTCAAAAACTCATGATAATATCACATTTCTTCCCAAAATCTAAAGAGGGTTTTATTTTTTTTAATATATATATTTAAAATAGGCCTATTTTTTTAAGACCAATATGTTTTGCACTGTGATATTATTTTCATGAAAATGCATCATACAATATAAAACTAGCCTAAGTTATAGGAACAAACACTACCATGACGTATACATACTTTGCATAACTTTATATAATTTTTTTTTTAATGTGAGGTCCATCATACTTTAAATTAATATAAATATAATAATTTATAATTATGTCCTGTCCATTTTCTAAAAAAAGGGTTTAAAGGCTGAAATGTGAGGTTTATCATATTATAAAAGTTTATACTTATCAAAACATGTATTATTTAAATTGTAAAGTTGTTTATATGGTCGTTTTTACAGTCATTTTACCCGCCAAAATGATATTTAATTTAAATGTCAGGTCTTTAATTTCTTAAATTAGATTTTAAAAGCCCTGCAGATATTGTGACTAATGATTGCACTTTACTGGGCCTGTCACAGACAAAACTGGGACAAACACGACCAAAAGCTGGTTAGTGTACAGTGCATCAATGTCTTACTGTAAATGAAATAGAGTTTCGGAGTTCACAAGCAGGTTAACACACACTCTTTCCATTTTATCATCGCAAATAACACATATTTAACTCGACTGACAGAACTAGGAAATGAAAAACAAATTAAATAGCCTATTAATTAAATAGATTAAAAACACGGTATATATATATATATATATATATATATATATATATATATATATATATATATATATATATATATATATATATATTAATTTTGAACAACTGTGGACTTGTTTAGACTCACCACAGAAGTTTTGGCGCGATTTCGTGAGAAGTTTTGGCGCGAATTCGTTATCCAGTAATGACACACACATACATACATACATACATACATACATACATACATAACTATAGTTAGCTTAGCTGCTTTATTCTGCTAAATGGTCATTTGAACCCACCAGTCCTTGAGCTTGAATAAAATCACCCAGGGAGCAAATATTCTTCTTATTCGTCTGTTTCTCCATGATCTCAAACAAATAACAGTCTGTTGCTAGGCAACCGCCCGCCGCTCTTCCGACTTCCTCGAGGCGTGTGTTTCCGGTGCGCAGTGAACACGTGGGATTGTTGTCATCTGTTTTACAGTGTGGAGTGTGTGGACGTGATCATGTCGGATCAGGACTGTGCTGCCGGGGACAAAAGCTCTCTGAGCGGCCTGATGCTCGCGTCGCACGCCCCGCTGGATGACGCGCAGCGCGCGGGCCGGATGAAGTGCTCGCGTTGCGGAGCGTCGCGCATGTTTTACTGCTACAGCTGCTGCGCGTTGGTCGGGCTGGAGCCGCGGGACGTTCCGAGCGTCAAGGTCCGTGAAACATCACATTAAACAGCACGCGCTCGCATTATTATCATCACACATAACTCGGTTAGCATGACTTTAAGTAATCAAATTGTAACTGTGATCATTTAAAGGAACAATTAAACCAAACGTGTCAATTCTGTCATCATTTGCACACCATCATGTCGCTCCAAACCTGTATCATATGACTGATGCTAAAATGACAAAAAACAAGAATCTGAAATTTAAGTCATATGAAAGTCAAATTTACCAGAATTTAAAGTCACCATGAAATCAGAATTGACCGTTCTTATTTTTTTATGGAATATTGCATTGCAAATTATTTATCGGTGCACATCATTATTGTGTTAATAATCTTGAATCAGAATAACTTCCTCTTGCAGCATCTCTTCTCTTCTCTGATGACGGGGGCGGGGCTATAACCTGTCACTCACATGAGATCAGCCAATAGCAAACCACAACCATCCAATCAATTCCTCACGGACAAAATCAAGCCCCGCCCACATTTGTTCTTGTTCCATTGGTTCTTGTATGAGCTGAATTTTTGTTTTGTTTTCTTTCTTTGTACTCCTCTTATTTTTGTGTCATTTAGTGATTGTGAAACACTTTGGGCAACAGCTTTTGCATTAAATGTGCTATATAAATTTAAATGTGCAAAAATGTAGCTGTTATGAGGTTAATTTATAGACCGAGCCAATTCTTCATGATTGAATTAACTGTGTTTTACATTTTGGAATTACGAGTAAAATAAGGTTTGTGGTGAACATTACTGGAAGACTTCGACATAAAAGTTACTCAAATCTAAAACCCACAGGAAACTCATGGCCGCCAAACACTCATTCCTTGCATAGTTTTAGGAATAGAAAATGATTTGAGAGTCAGTCCCTCATATGAATCGACATCTCCTTTCACGGTCCACGGAAAAAGAAATATAAAATTAATCGCATTGTGTGTTTGTTAAATTGACCTATTATGCCCCTTTTCACAAGATGTTATATAAATCTATGGTGTCTCCAGAATGTGTCTGTAAATTTTCAGCTCAAAATCCCCCCAGATAATTTATCATAGCTTGTCAAACTTGCCCCTTTTTGGGTGTGAACAAAAAGTCACGTTTTTGTGTCTCTTTAAATGCAAATTAGCCTTAGCTCCGCCTCCATTCAGAAGAGGGCGGAGCCTTTACACGAGCTTCAGAGACTCCGGCAATAAAAACACAGGCCAATCTCACTGATCCAGAGTCAGGAGTAACAGCAGCGAGTGCAGCCTTACGGAGAGACTCAGGGAGAGCTTCACTTTTACACGTTTCTGAATGTTAGCGGAGATGTTTCTGTAGTTGTTGTGGAGTTACACTGATCATCTCCTCATCATGTTGAACTCTTCCACAAGAGTCCACAGTTCCTGAGGTGTTTATAAGACAGCGCTGACATGTACTGGTTTCACTGTTAGAACTGGTTTCACTGTTAGAACTGGTTTTACTGTTAGAACTGGTTTCACTGTTAGGTTAGAACTGGTTTTACTGTTAGAACTGGTTTCACTGTTAGAACTGGTTTTTAGAACTGGTTTCACTGTTAGAACTGGTTTTACTGTTAGAACTGGTTTCACTGTTAGAACTGGTTTCACTGTTAGAACTGGTTTTTAGAACTGGTTTCACTGTTAGAACTGGTTTTACTGTTAGAACTGGTTTCACTGTTAGAACTGGTTTCACTGTTAGAACTGGTTTCACTGTTAGAACTGGTTTTACTGTTAGAACTGGTTTCACTGTTAGAACTGGTTTCACTGTTAGAACTGGTTTTACTGTTAGAACTGGTTTCACTGTTAGAACTAGTTTTACTGTTAGAACTGGTTTCACTGTTAGAACTGGTTTCACTGTTAGAACTGGTCGCTGTTAGAACTGGTTTCACTGTCAGAACTGGTTTCACTGTTAGAACTGGTCACTGTTAGAACTGGTTTCACTGTTAGAACTGGTCACTGTTAGAACTGGTTTCACTGTTAGAACTGGTTTCACTGTCACTGTAAGAACTGGTTTCACTGTTAGAACTGGTTTCACTGTTAGAACTGGTCACTGTTAGAACTGGTTTCACTGTTAGAACTGGTTTCACTGTTAGAACTGTTAGAACTGGTTTCACTGTTAGAACTGGTTTCACTGTTAGAACTGGTTTCACTGTTAGAACTGGTTTCACTGTTAGAACTGGTTTCACTGTTAGAACTGGTCACTGTTAGAACTGGTCACTGTTAGAACTGGTTTCACTGTTAGAACTGGTTTCACTGTCACTGTAAGAACTGGTTTTACTGTTAGAACTGGTTTCACTGTCACTGTAAGAACTGGTTTCACTGTTAGAACTGGTTTCACTGTTAGAACTGGTTTCACTGTTAGAACTGGTTTCACTGTTAGAACTGGTCACTGTTAGAACTGGTTTCACTGTTAGAACTGGTCACTGTTAGAACTGGTTTCACTGTCACTGTAAGAACTGGTTTTACTGTTAGAACTGGTTTCACTGTCACTGTTAGAACTGGTTTCACTGTTAGAACTGGTTTCACTGTTAGAACTGGTCACTGTTAGAACTGGTTTCACTGTTAGAACTGGTCACTGTTAGAACTGGTTTCACTGTTAGAACTGGTCACTGTTAGAACTGGTTTCACTGTTAGAACTGGTTTCACTGTTAGAACTGGTTTCACTGTTAGAACTGGTTTCACTGTTAGAACTGGTCACTGTTAGAACTGGTTTCACTGTTAGAACTGGTCACTGTTAGAACTGGTTTCACTGTTAGAACTGGTCACTGTTAGAACTGGTTTCACTGTTAGAACTGGTTTCACTGTTAGAACTGGTTTCACTGTTAGAAACTGGTTTCACTGTTAGAACTGGTCACTGTTAGAACTGGTTTCACTGTTAGAACTGGTTTCACTGTTGTCGTGTGTGTAAACGAGCAGATTAAGGGCCTGTAATAATATAATAAGATCCTCTTGCTACATCAGAATCTGATCGGTTTATTTTTTGACATGCTTGCAGAGAAAGGCTTACGAAACAAAGTTACTGGGTTTCACTTTCCACGTTTTCAGGGTTGGTAGAAGCACCAGGGACTCGTTTATAGCACTTAAACACGGGAAAAGTCAGATGTTCATGATATGTCCCCCTTTAAAGCTCATGAAACATTTGTCTGGTGTTTTCAGCTGCCGGTGAAGATCGACATCATCAAACACCCGAACGAAACGGACGGCAAGAGCACGGCAATTCAGGCCAGAATCCTCGCGCCGCAAGACGTCACCATCTACACATATCCCTGCATCCCCGAGCTGGACCAGAGCGCAGAAAACGTGAGCGAAACTATGAACAAGCATTAATATCTCGGTAATTTTCTAAATTATACCTGTTTCATGGTATATGACGGTAGGTTTTTTCCAAGCATGACGTGTTAACCACGTTTTCTACTGATTGAGTAGTTTTACAGATCCCGGTTCTTCCCACAGATCGTGCTGGTGTTTCCCGGACCGGATGCGATGACGGTGGAGGAATTATGGGAGTATTTTTCTGCCGGTGGAGCGCAGAGATCGAAGAGATTAAAGGCGGCGGCTTCTGAAACTCACACCTGCCCGATCCAGAGAGTGGTTTTCATCGACAGCACCTGGAACCAAACCACCAGAATCATCACAGATGAACGTCTCCAAGGTGCCAGCAGATTCCCTCTCATCTTTAGCGCTTTCACACTTTAAACATTTACATTTATTCATTTAGCTGACGCTTTTATCCAAAGCGACTTACAATTGCTATATATGTCAGAGGTCGCACGCCTCTGGAGCAACTAGGGGTTAAGTGTCTTGCTCAGGGACACATTGGTGTCTTAAAGTCAATCTTTTTATCCCTTAAAACAATCCAAAATGAAATATTTAAATAAAAAAAATTCCTTGAAGAAATATTCTTCATGCCTTAAAATATCTTGAATGTAACTCGACACCCTCGCCTCATTTAGTATGCGTGGTTCTATGAATATGCAAATGAGCCCCGCCTCCACTCACTCCCTCAGCTCAGAGATCCACTGGTTGACGATCACACGCTGATCTGATTGGTTACAAGGTCGTTTGTGACGTCAAAAACACCAGCGATTTCAAACCGTGTTTTTAATATGCTTTAAGACAAACCAGGTGTAAATTCATATTAAAACACCACATTAAAAACACGGTTTGAAATCGCTGGTGTTTCTGACGTCACAAACGACCTTGTAACCAATCAGATCAACGTGTGATCGTCAACCAGTGGATCTCTGAGCTGAGTGAGTGAGTGGAGGCGGGGCTCATTTGCATATTCATAGAACCACGCATACTAAATGAGGCAAGGGTGTCGAGTTACATTCAAGCTATTTTAAGGCATGAATAATATTTTTGCTAGGGAAAAAATTCATTTTGGTGATCAAAGATGAGTTATAAGGGATAAAATGATTGACTACAGGGGGACTTTAAAAGGACAATAATTTTATTATGTACTTCTAAATTACAAGAGTGAAGCGTTCCTTCACCCGAGGTTATAAGAGGGGTTTAAGAACGGCGCAGTGTGAAAATCCCTTTAGCATGTGTCTGTGTGTCTCAGACGTGCCGTTATGAATGTTATTTCTCTGCAGCTTTACCACACGTGGAGCTCAAGAGCAGAAGAACCTGTTTTTGGCGGCGTCAGAAAGGCAGTCCGGACACATACCTGGCCACGATAGAGGCCGTTTACTACTTTCTGAAGGACTTGCACAGCCACTACTTCTCCGAGTACACGGGAGAATACGACAACCTGCTGTTCTTCTTCTCATTCCTGCACAAACTCATCAATAAAGCCAAACAGGCTGCTGGGAAAGTGTGAAACAAACAAACAACCACGATTATTTGAATGCGATGGATGCATTTTGTCACAGTGAGATTTAAGTATTTTTTATTTACAAGTCAAAGGCCGCATGCATATTCCCAGAATGCTGAAACATTCACTGATTGGATTTCTAAGGCACTTTAATGTGTGTTTGACAATAAATGATTTCTTGCACTCTCGTTAGTAAAAGGCGTCTCTTATTTTGGCCTGTAAACTGTCGCAGGTCTTCTTGGCGTCTCCCAGGAGCATGGAGGTGTTGGGCTTGTAGAAAATGGGGTTATCGACCGCAGCGTATCCCACACCCAAAGTGCGCTTCATCACGATCACCTGCACACACACACACACACACACACACACACACGCTTAGGCCATGTCCACAGACTAAGGATACGTTTACACGACAACGATACGCTTAAAACGACCCCATTGTCAAGACGATCCCCATTCACACAGATTTACGACTAGAATCACTGTATTCTGCTGCCAGGCCACTAGATGGCGATGCAACACTTTAGACTGAACACGTAATACGCATGTGCATGACGCCATCGTCTTCAGAGATTCACGTTTTTGTTGTTTACACGGAGACCATTTTCAAAAACTTGTAACACGGTTTCAAAAGTGCGTTTTCAGCAGTGTTGGGCAAGTTACTTTTAAAAAGTAATTAGTTACAGTTACTAGTTACTACTTCCAAAAAGTAACTAAATTAGTTACTCAGTTACAAATTTTAAAAGTAACTAGTTACTTAAGAAAGTAACTATTGCGTTACTTTCAAGTAAAATTAAATTTTAAATGCTCAAATGTGACCCCACCTCTACCCCTCTTTAACGGAACTTACAATACATGTGCATGTTCAATTATTTATGATAAATCTGAATATTATAATGAAATGGACACTTAATACAATACATTATTAACAGAAACATGAAACATTGTACACACATCTAAAAAAAAAAAGTTGCTGTGGGACAAAGTGAGACTAGCCTCCAATCAAATGCCATGTAGATATTATGTTTATATAGTGGATCAATGCAAATAACACAATAGATGTTTTGGAACTTTTGATATTTATTGCCCCTCAACAGGCCACAACTGGGCAAAATTAAATTAAGCTTGTTAAGCTCGTCGCCATACCTGTCTCTCGTCGACTGACTGGCTTGCTTGTGTTGTTCATTGTGTGTCCTGTCCTGTCCGACTATGCGTTATGATGGGTCGTTCGCAATTCATGAGCGTTAGCCGTTAGTGATGATGGGTCGACTCGTTCGCGAATGAGCTTTTGGTGGGTCGTTCGCGATTCGCGAATGAGGCGACTCTAAGAGCCATATCTCGCATATCTGAAGAGCCGACTCTATTTTTACAAATTTAGCCTATAGAAATTAAATAATTATGTAAAAAAAAATATATATATTATAGTCAAAGTCATTTAAAGAGCCGTTTGTGAGCCAAAAGAGCCGGCTCTTTTCAGTGAGCTGAGTCAAAAGTGCCGAATGCCTACTACTATGCGTGCTTTCGAACACCCGCCCAACTCTACCTCTGATTGGCTTACAATGACATTTTACTCTACCTCAGCCAATCGTCAGCATTTATGCGCTTGTCTCGTGCTCTGCCCACTAACCAAGGAAGAACAGTAAAAAAAGTATTTGCCTCTCGCTCAGAGATCTAGTTGGTCTGATGAAAAAAACCCCCCCAGCTGCATCAGTTATAGTAACGCGCCGCATTTTTTGGCAGTAACGGGAACGGCGTTATTAAGATGAGAAGAGTAATCAATTAGATTACTCGTTACTGGAAAAAGTAATGCCGTTAGTTACGCCGTTATTCCCATCACTGGTTTTCAGGCACCCAAACACTTGTCATGTTAACGAACGGCTAAAACACATAAAAAGTTTTGCGTTTTTGGTTGAAAACGGTGTCGTGTAAACAGACCCTAATACGTTTTAGTTTGAAAACGCATCTTTTTGTCTCCGTTTAGGCCTTCCGTCACTGTAGCTATGTTTCCATCCACACGTTTTTATCCGCATTATGTAATATCGAATGAAAAATTCCTTATGGAAACAGTAAAATTCGATTGAATTTCATGAATATCGACTCAAATGAAATACGATCGGTCTCATCGGATTTTATCTTGATCGATATACGGCTTATGCGATAAACGCGGACGCCTAGTAAAACTTTGTTGGCAAATGTTGGCTTGAATGTTGTGCAATTCGCTGAGAAAATGAATGGAAACACCTTAACATGTCTCAAATCAATTCGATATACCAATTTGATCGCAGAACAGCCTGTGACGTCATTACGCACAGGTTTTTATCCGCTTTAAAGCCGTTTGATGGAAACACACTTTCACCAGCTTTATTCGCATGAGGTTTTTTACCGAACTTCAGATAATTCGATTGGCAAGTGGATGGAAACATGGCTAATGAGACAGCGTTTTTATTAATGAAAGCGCCATTTCCGTGACTGTCAGAACGGAGGCATTTAAAAACGATGACGTAAGTTTAGTCATGTGATGCATTTTGTACCAATATATATTCATGTTTATACTGGTTAGGGCTGTCACTTTACGTTCGAAAATCGATTGCACAATCGATCGGACCAACCAACACAAGTTTCGAAAACGAAAATAGGGAATCAATTTTAACGGCCTTTTTTTTTCTTTTTCTTTTTTTTTTTTAACAAAAATGTGTTTTAGGTGGACAGATCAATACAGTACACAGAACATGTAGGATGCTGGAAATTGTGTTAACCAAATGCTTTTTAATATTCGCTATTACTTCAATGCAAGTGAACAAACTTCAAGTAAGCCAGAAATGTGCAAATTCTGCGCAATACGCTGTATTTAATATATCATGAGGACTATTTGGGCTAAATCCGCGCAGATTTGGCTTACACAAACTTCCCCAGCAAAGTGAGTAAATATAGAAACACGCCAAATTGGCTCGTGATTTGACAGCGTTTCCCGCCAAAGTTCATTTTTACCCGCATTTGGCGGGTTGGAGGGTGTTAATCTCAATCCCTGAATGCTGCACTTATGTCTCAAAAATCGAACAGGATTTTTTCCACAAAAGTAACAGCCCTTATACCGGTGTTGTGCCTGTTATGTGCTATTCACTTCCACACAGTTGCTGAAGTATGTTACTTCGCACACTCTTCATATCACAGTCCTGCAAAGATGACAGAAAATGTACTCGTATTTGCTGTCCTGTGGTAATTAAAAAAAACATTTTAGCAGTTGCGTTTTAGACCAAACATATAATGGTGAGTGAGAGCGACCTGGACGATCAGTGAATGCTAAGATATTTTGCTATATAAAATTATCCTGCCAGAAGAACTGTGCGATAACTTTATTATTTAATTTTCCATCATCTCAGTGAGCTTCTGTGAGGTTTTGCGCAGTAAAGGTGAATTTAGCGTTTTCCGATGTTTCAGTGGCTACGTTTACATGCACAACTTTTGTTTCAATCGGACTGAATTCAATGGTGAATCTGAATGTGGTGTTTACATGAACGCTGAACATGTGATCGGGTTGATGTGTGCGTTTATATGTCACAAGATTAAATCGGAACATATTTTTTGACATGCGCACACTGCATGAAAATACAGTTTCTCGATGTTTGCGCATAATAACCATTCTCATACATTGGTTTTTATTTGTTTTAAACGGTAGACTTAATATTTATCCATTTCTTGTCATAATTTGGAGACAAATTTCTACGTAATTTCTACTTCATTATGCTATTTTACGCTATTTCTACGTCATTACGATATTTCTACGTCATTATGCTATTTACACTATTTTTACGTCATTACGCGATTTCTACGTCATTACGCTATTTCTACGTCATTACGCTATTTTTACGCTATTTCTACGTCAATACGCTATTTTAAGTTTTTTTCTACATCATTACGCGATTTCTACGTCATTACGCTATTTTACGCTATTTCTACTTCATTACGCTATTTTAAGTTTTTTTCTACACCATTACGCGATTTCTACGTCATTGCGCTATTTCTACATCATTATGCTATTTTACACTATTTCTACGTCATTACGCTATTTCTACATCATTATGCCATTTTACGCTATTTCTACATCATTACGCCATTTTACGCTATTTCTACGTCATTACGCTATCATTACGCTATCTTACGCTTTTTCTACATCATTACGCTATTTTAAGCTATTTCTACGTCATTGCGCTATTTTACGTTATTTCTACATTACGCTATTTTACGATATTTCTACGTCATTACGCTATTTCTACATCATTATGCCATTTTACGCTATTTCTACATCTTTACGCTATTTCTACGTCATTACGTTATCATAACGCTATTTTACGCTTTTTCTACATCATTACGCTATTTTACGCTATTTCTACATCATTACGCCATTTTACGCTATTTCTACGTCATTACGTTATCATAACGCCATTTTACCCTATTTCTACATGATTACGCTATTTTACGCTATTTCTACGTCATTACGCTATCATTACGCTATTTCTACGTCATTACGCTATTTTACGCTTTTTCCACGTCATTATGAGATTTCTATGTCATTACGCTATTTTACGTTATTTCTACATTACGCTATTTTACGCTATTTCTACGTCATTGCAGTCCTTTCAGTTTCGATTTCAATCCGATCAAGTGTTTACATGTTCTCTCGGAACGAACAGGAATAAACACCTCTTTCAATCCGATCGACATTTCGTTCGGGTCGAGCTCAATCGGATCGATTAAGCCGTTTACATAAAGGCTTCAGTGCGATTGAGTCGTCAGTCCGATTACTTACGGATTATTTGGTTGCATGTAAACATAACCAGTGTGGATGAGAAACCTTTGGAAAACGCTAGTGTGGACATTTTGTGTTTTCAAATGTAGACGTAGACCTCCTTCACACGGCTGCTGTTCAATCTGTGTAATCAATAATCACCTGCTTTGACTTCCACACTTCCAGCACCGGCATCCCAGCGATTATAGAGTTCGGATCTTCTTGCGCTGCGGAGTTGACGGTGTCATTGGCTCCGATCACGAGCGCCAGGTCAGTTTCTGCACACACACACACACACACACACACACACACACACACAGAACAATAAGACGGTCGTTCTCATGCGATGCGATCAGGTTTCTCCCTTGCTCTACATGCTTATCTGCGCCGGCTAAATAAAAACACGTGCTGCCCTCGACTCTGACCGCAGAGACGCCATGAGGTTGCATGTCTAGGCACAATTACATAATTAAAATGAATTATTACAAAGATCAGACTCCACATGTGTCCGCGCTGCCAAAGTCTGTGGATCATCGGCTCATCCGTCTGTTCCGGACAGATCCGAGACATGTTTCACACCGCATGCGTAAACAACACACTGACAGCACAGTCAATCGGGCTAACTCGCTCACTACCTCATATTTAATGGAAATCAATGGCCATAAAAATTTACTTTGGCTATTTAACATAACACTATTACTACTATAAAAAGATAATTCAGCAAGGACGCATGAAATTGATCAAAAGTGACATTTATAATGTTACAAAAGATTCTATTTGGAAAAAATGCTGTTCTTTTGAACTTTTTATTCATCAAAGAATCCTGAAAAATAAAATGTATGATGGTTTACACAGAAGTCTGAGGCAGCACAACTGTTTTCAACACTGATAATAATCATAGATGTTTCTTGAGCATCAGATCCTCATATTAGAGTGATTTCTGAAGGATCATGTGACACTGAAGAGTGGAGTGATGATGCTGAAAATTCAGCTTTGATCACAGGAATAAATGACACTTTACTGTATATTCACATAGAAAACAGTTATTTTAAATTCGAATAATATTTTGTGATTTTTACTGTATTTTTAATGAAATAAATTCAGGTTTTATCACAGGAATAAATTACATTTTTAATATATTCACATAGAAAACAGCCATTTTAAATTCTAATAATATTTTGTGATTTTTACTGAAATAAATTCAGGTTTTATCACAGGAATAAAATACATTTTTCAATATATTCACATGGAAAACAGCCGTTTTAAATTGTAATAATATTTCACAATTTTGACTGTATTTTTGATCAAATATTAAAAGTCTTATCAACCCAACACTAGTGTAGATAAATACTAAAGGTGATTTAAGATGATATTAATTATTAGGCAAGAGTTCAGAGTTGATGTAAAAGTCAGATCAGTTCTTTAAATACAATTTTTAAGTATTTAAGCCATTCATTTACACATTTGATTACTGTAAATAAACTAGATGAGGAAAACTGAGCGTGCCGTGATGCAACACAGAAGCAGTTTGCAAATTGGCTCTTCTGATCAACATGCTATTAAATTCTAGGGACAAGTGTTGCAAATTAGCTTTAGCTACAAGCACTATGATGCACGCACTGGCTGGCTGTTGTCACAGGTGTATCTGTGTTTATTATATCTGTCCCTATACAAATAAAACATTAAATAAATAAATAAATCTGACCTGGGAAATCATCGTTGATCTCGTCCATCTCTAGAACCACGTCGTACGGGACGCCGGCCTCGGCCAAGAGCACATTGAGCTGTCCGGGCATCCGTCCGGCCACCGGGTGAATCCCAAACCTGACACACACACACACACACACACACACACACACACACACACACACACACACACACACACACACACACACACACACACACACACACACACACACACACACACACACACACACACACACACACACACACACACACACACACACACACACAGAGAGAGATGATACTCAACTACTGCAGAATATGAGCTTTATAAATCACAACAATTCAACATGAAACTGTTCGACAGCAGAGCAAGTGGGAGTTCATTCGTTTACACTTACTATAGTAAAAAACACTGCAAAAATGATGATGTTCTTCAGTATTTACGTTTTGTTTTCCAGCACAAATATCTAAACATTCTTAAATCAAGATACATTTACTGGAGAAGCAAAATAACCGAAGATATTAAGTCTTGCTGTCTGAAAACTTGCTCAAAATGAAGTGAGTTTGTGCTTAAAACAAGAACTAATATCTGCCAATGAGGTCAGAAATATAATCGTAATTCAGTAAATAACACAATTCTTTATTTATTGTCCATCTGCAGATTTTTGTTCTAGTTTTAAGCAAAAAAATGATAAATTTTACAAGTTATTTTGCTTTAAGAATGTTTATTTGTACTGGAAACCAAGACAAAAATACTAAGAAAGATTGTTATTTTTTTGCATAATGCATAATTACATGACTAACTATAATTATATCGTAAGTGCATGTTGTTAATTAATATTACTCAGAACTTATTAGTATAAATACACTCTAACAAAAGCACCTGAAAATAAAGCGTAAGCGTTTATTCTCCAGCATCTGCGGTGTAAATACTCTGAGAATGTTTTACACTTTCCCTCTTTATTTACAGAAAGCCTGCGTTTTTACCAGCGTTTCTTTATTAGACACAGATGTGTTTTGTCTCCTTTTTAACAGAATTACGCTGCTGACCTGCCAAGTATTTAAGACATTGAAAACATTGGATGTGTGAGAGTTCAGCATGCGATTATTATGATGTTCTCGCTGATTTAAGAGTTCGCGAGAGTTGAGCGTCTGACCTCACAGTCTTGCCCTGTTCCTTCAACATCTTCACCATGTCAGCGATGGGATACTGAGCCTTGGCCGCGCACAAACCCCAGCCTGTCCGAGAGAACACACACACACACACAGGTTAGACATCAGAAAATAATTAATATTCAACAATGGTCCTTACCTACTATAGTACGGGCATATTTGTTCTTCTTTTAACTCACAAAACAGATTCATAACACTAACCCGACCCCTAAACCTACACACACACACACACACACACACACACACACACACACACACACACACACACACACACACACACACACACACACACTAACCCGACCCCTAAACCTGCACACACACACACACACACACACACACTAACCCGACCCCTAAACCTGCACACACACACACACACACACTCTCACACTAACCCGACCCCTAAACCTGCCCATCACACACACACACACACACACACACACACACACTAAGCCGACCCCTAAACTATCACACTCACACACACACACTCACACACAAAAGAAATACTGTTCAGTGTAAAGATGTGCTGCTCACATTCACTGTTGTTCTTTGGGTGAAATCCAGTTAATTTAAATTCAATTCAATTCACATTTATTTGTATAAAACACATCGTTTCAAAGCAGCTTTGAAAATGCAGAAAATGCATGAGTCCATATCACAATATAGAGTGATCTGTTATCAGAGGAGACTGTCTAAGCTATGCATTTCAGAAATGAAATCACAAATTAATGTAAACAATGTAATAATTTAAGGCAGAAACAATGAGCTCATTGAAGTGATGAATACTTGTGACATTTAGACAAATGTAGCATTAGTGATTCAGAGTCACATTTACTCTGAGGTTTGGCTTATACCTAATAAATATTTAATTACAAACAAAGTTAACGGGGTTTCATTCAAAATTTTACATAGAATTTGTTTAAATTTGTGACATTTAAAAGTGACATTGATTTTAATTGCACACTTTGTGACAGTTACCCTGAAACTGGTTCATTTTATCATTTGTTAGACCATTTTAGCAAAATGTTTGTAAATTGATCACAAAGAACATTGATGGCCAATTTGTGTTGTTTTGGAAACATTTATTATTTATTTATTATTATCACAGTCTATATATTATATAATGAATTGTATACTTTTAATGGCAAAATTCTGTTCACAAATGTACATTTTCCGGTAAAAACCCTGTTTTACGTCATTTAAGAAAGAAATTGAGCTTTATATCGACTCAATTGACCGTTCGCAAAGACCCGCCCCCCTTAGTTACTGTCGCTATGTCCGACAAGCTACGCTGCTCTCACACACACACACACACACACACCATGTTCTCACGCAGTGAAAAACACATCGCGGACTGACAACACGCTGACAGACAGGACAGACCAGGTTACTTTTCGGTTACTTTTGATATTAAACAACATATTAAACAAAGTCTCACCTTTCAAATTTGGTCATTTTTTTAAAGAAATTTAAACAATAAATACCGTTTTGTGGCTCTTTAATGTGTCGTGACAGATCGCTGTAGAGCCTCAGTTAAAGCTGCTCGTGATCCGATCATCTCTTCCTTCTAGTTCATTTATAGCATCAAATAAACATGAATGAACATCAGAAGGAATGTTGTTTTAGCCGCAGAAAGGCGTCAGTACACTCCGCTTCTCAAGTTCAAATCCTCCCATGTTAATCTACTAACTGCTAACTCTCCTGACTGCTTTGTCAGACAAAATGGCGGATGGCGAAGTATGATTGGTCAGATCACCTGTCAATCAAGCTCCCTGCAAAGGGTCAATTCGATTTTCTATGAAGCAAAAGCAGTTAAAACTTTGAAAATGTGTAAATCTTTCAATGTCTTGATGTAGATCTACATGCAAGTGTGCAACTCTGTTACATGTGTTGTATTTTTATGTACTACCATATTCTTCTTTTTTGTTAATAAAAACAAATGGGGGAAAACACACACACACACACACACACACGCACACGCACTTCATGTGAGTTATTAATCTTCTGTCATGGAGGAATCCCATAAACCCCTTCACTTGATGTTTCAAGATCCACATTTGCTTCAGGTTTCCTGTTAATAACTGCAGGAGCGTGGAGAATCGTGTCATCAGCCGTGTGTGTGTGTGTGTGTGTGTGGACTCTCAGGGAAATCCGTCTGATTGCAGTCAGATTGCAGAGTTTCCTGAACTCCAGATGTCTCCCTACAGGAGGATCGCGTGTGGACTGGAGACACGCACACATGTTTCGGCTGCTCCACATCAGGCTCTGCTCCACATGTTTCTCACACTTCTGTCTCTGAGCGAGCGAAGACTTAGCTAACGACCTCTAGCTAACGAACTCTAGCTAACGGACTCTAGCTAACGACCTCTAGCTAACGACCTCTAGCTAACGACCTCTAGCTAACGACCTCTAGCTAACGAACTCTAGCTAACGAACTCTAGCTAACGAACTCTAGCTAACGAACTCTAGCTAACGAACTTTAGCTAACGACCTCTAGCTAACGACCTCTAGCTAACGACCTCTAGCTAACGACCTCTAGCTAACGACCTCTAGCTAACGAACTCTAGCTAACGAACTCTAGCTAACGACCTCTAGCTAACGACCTCTAGCTAACGAACTCTAGCTAACGACCTCTAGCTAACGACCTCTAGCTAACGAACTCTAGCTAACGACCTCTAGCTAACGAACTCTAGCTAACGACCTCTAGCTAACGAACTCTAGCTAACGAACTCTAGCTAACGACCTCTAGCTAACGACCTCTAGCTAACGACCTCTAGCTAACGACCTCTAGCTAACGAACTCTAGCTAACGAACTCTAGCTAACGACCTCTAGCTAACGAACTCTAGCTAACGAACTCTAGCTAACGAACTCTAGCTAACGAACTCTAGCTAACGAACTCTAGCTAACGAACTCTAGCTAACGACCTCTAGCTAACGACCTCTAGCTAACGAACTCTAGCTAACGACCTCTAGCTAACGACCTCTAGCTAACGACCTCTAGCTAACGACCTCTAGCTAACGACCTCTAGCTAACGAACTCTAGCTAACGACCTCTAGCTAACGACCTCTAGCTAACGACCTCTAGCTAACGACCTCTAGCTAACGAACTCTAGCTAACGACCTCTAGCTAACGACCTCTAGCTAACGACCTCTAGCTAACGAACTCTAGCTAACGAACTCTAGCTAACGAACTC
>NW_026606821.1:50000-57500 GCF_029890125.1 Rhinichthys klamathensis goyatoka
TGTGATTTTGGAATGATTTGGTTGCGAGTGCAGGGAGACTCCGCTCACACGCTCTTCTGATTGGTTGTGATTTTGGAATTTGGTTGCGAGTGCAGAGAGACTCCGCCCACACACTCTTCTGATTGGCTGTGATTTTAGAATGATTTGGTTGCGAGTGCAGGGAGACTCCGCCCACACACTCTTCTGATTGGCTGTGATTTTAGAATGATTTGGTTGCGAGTGCAGGGAGACTCCGCCCACACACTCTTCTGATTGGCTGTGATTTTAGAATGATTTGGTTGCGAGTGCAGAGAGACTCCGCCCACACGCTCTTCTGATTGGCTGTGATTTTAGAATGATTTGGTTGCGAGTGCAGAGAGACTCCGCCCACACACTCTTCTGATTGGCTGTGATTTTAGAATGATTTGGTTGCGAGTGCAGGGAGACTCCGCCCACACACTCTTCTGATTGGCTGTGATTTTAGAATGATTTGGTTGCGAGTGCAGAGAGACTCCGCCCACACACTCTTCTGATTGGCTGTGATTTTAGAATGATTTGGTTGCGAGTGCAGAGAGACTCCGCCCACACGCTCTTCTGATTGGCTGTGATTTTGGAATGATTTGGTTGCGAGTGCAGGGAGACTCCGCCCACACACTCTTCTGATTGGCTGTGATTTTGGAATTTGGTTGCGAGTGCAGAGAGACTCCGCCCACACGCTCTTTTGATTGGCTGTGATTTTAGAATGATTTGGTTGCAATTGCAGAGAGACTCCGCCAACACGCTCTTCTGATTGGCTGTGATTTTGGAATGATTTGGTTGCGAGTGCAGAGAGACTCCGCTCACACGCTCTTCTGATTGGCTGTGATTTTGGAATTTGGTTGCGAGTGCAGAGAGACTCCGCCCACACGCTCTTTTGATTGGCTGTGATTTTAGAATGATTTGGTTGCAATTGCAGAGAGACTCCGCCAACACGCTCTTCTGATTGGCTGTGATTTTAGAATGATTTGGTTGCGAGTGCAGAGAGACTCCGCCCACACGCTCTTCTGATTGGCTGTGATTTTAGAATGATTTGGTTGCAATTGCAGAGAGACTCCGCCCACACTCTCTTCTGATTGGCTGTGATTTTGGAATGATTTGGTTGCGAGTGCAGGGAGACTCCGCCCACACTCTCTTCTGATTGGCTGTGATTTTAGAATGATTTGGTTGCAATTGCAGAGAGACTCCGCCCACACTCTCTTCTGATTGGCTGTGATTTTGGAATGATTTGGTTGCGAGTGCAGGGAGACTCCGCCCACACGCTCTTCTGATTGGCTGTGATTTTGGAATGATTTGGTTGCGAGTGCAGGGAGACTCCGCCCACACGCTCTTCTGATTGGCTGTGATTTTGGAATGATTTGGTTGCGAGTGCAGGGAGAATCAGTCCATACGCTCTTCTGATTGGCTGTGATTTTGGAATGATTTGTTTGCGAGTGCAGGGCGACTCCGCCCACACTCTCTTCTGATTGGCTGGGATTTTAGAATGATTTGGTTGCAATTGCAGAGACTCCGCCCACACGCTCTTCTGATTGGCTGTGATTTTAGAATGAATTGGTTGCAATTGCAGAGAGACTCCGCCCACACGCTCTTCTGATTGGCTGTGATTTTAGAATGATTTGGTTGCAATTGCAGATAGACTCCGCCCACACGCTCTTCTGATTGGCTGTGATTTTAGAATGATTTGGTTGCGAGTGCAGGGAGACTCCGCCCACACGCTCTTCTGATTGGCTGTGATTTTAGAATGATTTGGTTGCAATTGCAGAGAGACTCCGCCCACACGCTCTTCTGATTGGCTGTGATTTTGGAATGATTTGGTTGCGAGTGCAGGGAGACTCCGCCCACACGCTCTTCTGATTGGCTGATTTTAGAATAATTTGGTTGCGAGTGCAGGGTCGCTGGAATCTTATTGCATCACGTCTAATTAGTCTGAGAATCAACAATAAATTCCAGTGCTGAGGCAGGAATGAGCGGTTCTTACCCAGAGTTCCACCTGTTGCCATGGCAATGGACATCTGCCCCAGGAGCTCGGGTGAGGGATTCGCAGCGCCGAGAGTGGCTGCCACTCCTCCTGCCACCCCGATCATTCCCAGCGCGTTCCCCAAACGACTGGTGCGCTGCGTGGAGAGACCAGCGAGAGCTCCGACACAGCACAGACCCGAGCCCAGGTACATCATCTACACACACACACACACACACACACACACACACAGATTAAAGAGATTCTAAAAGTAAACCTTTTTTATCCGGAATGTGGGAGGAGCTTGAGTTTGTTGCCCAGCCCTGTTTGTTTGAACCGTGAGAGACGTCAAAGCTTACGCTACTCCTACATCTACGTCATACATCTTCAAGTGTTACTCTTTCGCCGTAAGTCGACCTTCTGGAAGCTAGTTATTTTAGCAGATAAAGTTTTAAATATGGATAATTTTCATACAAGAACGCATCACTTTGGTTCAGAAGGCCTTTATTAACCCGCCAGAGCTGTGTGGATCACTTTATGATGGATAGATGCACTTTTATGATGGACAGACTTTTATGATGGATAGATGCACTTTTATGATGGATAGATGCACTTTTATGATGGACAGATGCACTTTTATGATGGACAGATGCACTTTTATCATGGATAGATGCACTTTTATGATGGACAGATCCACTTTTATGATGGACAGATGCACTTTTATCATGGATAGAGGCACTTTTATGATGGACAGATGCACTTTTATCATGGATAGATGCACTTTTATGATGGACAGATGCACTTTTATGATGGACAGATGCACTTTTATCATGGATAGATGCACTTTTATCATGGATAGATGCACTTTTATCATGGATAGATGCACTTTTATCATGGATAGAGGCACTTTTATCATGGATAGATGCACTTTTATGATGGACAGATGCACTTTTATGATGGACAGATGCACTTTTTTAATGGATAGATGCACATTTATGATGAATAGATGCACTTTTATCATGGATAGATGCACTTTTATCATGGATAGATGCACTTTTATCATGGATAGAGGCACTTTTATCATGGATAGAGGCACTTTTATCATGGATAGATGCACTTTTATGATGGACAGATGCACTTTTATGATGGACAGATGCACTTTTATGATGGATAGAGGCACTTTTATGATGGATAGAGGCACTTTTCTCATGGATAGAGGCACTTTTATCATGGATAGATGCACTTTTATCATGGATAGAGGCACTTTTATCATGGATAGAGGCACTTTTCTCATGGATAGAGGCACTTTTCTCATGGATAGAGGCACTTTTATGATGGATAGAGGCACTTTTCTCATGGATAGAGGCACTTTTATCATGGATAGATGCACTTTTCTCATGGATAGATGCACTTTTCTCATGGATAGAGGCACTTTTATCATGGATAGATGCACTTTTATCATGGATAGATGCACTTTTATGATGGACAGATGCACTTTTATGATGGATAGAGGCACTTTTATGATGGATAGAGGCACTTTTATCATGGATAGATGCACTTTTATCATGGATAGAGGCACTTTTATCATGGATAGAGGCACTTTTATCATGGATAGATGCACTTTTATCATGGATAGAGGCACTTTTATCATGGATAGATGCACTTTTATTATGGATAGATGCACTTTTATCATGGATAGATGCACTTTTATGATGGACAGATGCACTTTTATCATGGATAGATGCACTTTTATCATGGATAGAGGCACTTTTATCATGGATAGATGCACTTTTATCATGGATAGAGGCACTTTTATCATGGATAGATGCACTTTTATCATGAATAGATGCACTTTTATCATGGATAGAGGCACTTTTATCATGGATAGATGTACTTTTATCATGGATAGAGGCACTTTTATCATGGATAGATGCACTTTTATCATGGATAGAGGCACTTTTATCATGGATAGATGCACTTTTATCATGAATAGATGCACTTTTATGATGGATGGATGCACTTTTATCATGGATAGATGCACTTTTATCATGGATAGATGCACTTTTATCATGGATAGATGCACTTTTATCATGGATAGATGCACTTTTATCATGGATAGTTGCACTTTTATCATGGATAGAGGCACTTTTATGATGGACAGATGCACTTTTATCATGGATAGATGCACTTTTATCATGGATAGATGCACTTTTATCATGGATAGATGCACTTTTATCATGGATAGAGGCACTTTTATCATGGATAGAGGCACTTTTATCATGGATAGATGCACTTTTATCATGGATAGATGCACTTTTATCATGGATAGATGCACTTTTATCATGGATAGATGCACTTTTATGATGGATAGAGGCACTTTTATTGACTTCAAAACAGAAACCGGCCATTCACTGCCACTATAAAGCTTGGAAGAGCCAGGACATTTTTTATATAACTGATTGTATTCGTCTGAAAGAAGAATGTCATATACACTAGGTAGGATGACTTGAGGGAGAGTAAATCATGGGCTAATTTTCATTTTTGGGTGAACTATACCTTTAAGACTCCTAAGAGTCTGTGGATCTTTCAATCAAAAAAAGAGGTTTTGCATATTCTTTATTTATATTTATTTGTGTTTGTTATATTTTAATATTTTATTCTTTGTGTAGCACTATGGCCAACATTGTTGTATTATTATGTGCTTTATAAATAAATTGGAATTGGAAGTGGAATAGAGTCATGTGACTTTCACACACCTGCTCGATGCTGTACCCGCCGGTCAGTGTCGCACCGTATCCGCCCACAAATACCAGTCCGGGCAGCGAGTACAGATAGTTGTGCTCCGGAGGATCCGTCGACCTCTTAAACATGTCCAGCATCCTCTGGGTGATCAGGAAACCACCTGAGGATCACATGATCACATGATGAAGACCACATTCAATTCAATTCACATTTATTTGTATTGCGCTTTTCACAACACACATCGTTTCAAAGCAGCTTTACAGAAAATGCATGAGTCCATATTACAATATACAGTGATCTGTTATCAGAGGAAACTGTCTAAGTTATACATTTCAGAAATGTACATATTAAAAATCACAGTTAGCGAAAATGTATTAATTTAAACAATGTAATAACTGAACATGATGAAGCATCAGTATGTGAGTTCAGCAGTATATGTAGCAAACACTGTTTTATTGATACTGTGTAAAGTGTGTGTGTGTGTTATAGTGTTGTGTTGCTCTGACCTGCGATGTTGATGGAGGACACAAACGCAGCGAGGAGAGCCAGAGACTCAGGCAGAGACGATGGAGTCAAACCTCCACCCATCAGAACCAGCCCACCCACTGCTGTCAGACCTGCACACACACACACACACACACACACACCCATCAGAACCAGCCCACCCACTGCTGTCAGACCTGCACACACACACACACACACACACACACACACCCATCAGAACCAGCCCACCCACTGCTGTCAGACCTGCACACACACACACACACACACACACCCATCAGAACCAGCCCACCCACTGCTGTCAGACCTGCACACACACACACACACACACACACACACATGTCAGACCAGTACACACACACACTCACTCACACACACTCACACACACTCACACACACACTCACTCACTCACACTCACTCACTCATACACACTCACTCACTCATACACACTCACTCATACACTCACTCACACACACTCACTCACTCACACACACACACTCACACTCACCTGAGATGGCGTTGGTCACTGACATGAGTGGCGAGTGCAGAGCGGGAGTAACGCCCCACACAGTGTGATATCCCACAATTCCTGCAAGGCCAAAGGTCGTCACCATCTGAGTGAAGGCGGCATTGGGGGACGCGACTCCCAAAGCCAACACGGTCGAGAGACCTTGACAGCCACACACAGGGAGAGAGAGAGAGAGAGAGTCTTCATTGAATCATTCATTAATGAACAAATTCATTCATTTGTCCGTTCGTATTTTATTGTCATCAGTTTCACAGGATATCTAATGGCAGTTTACAGAGTCAACATTCAATAAATACAACATTTAATAAAACTCAACTTACAGAGAAAAAAGACTAAACAATTTTGTATAAACATTATAACTTATTCATACATTCAATTAGTTGTGGATTTAGTCACTAATTTGTTTGTTAATTCATCAATTTGTTGGTTCATTTTTTGTTAGTTAATTTAGTCATTCATTCATTTGTTAGTTTATTAATTAATTTATTCATTCATTCTTTTTTTGTTCATTCATTCATTCTTTCGTTTATTTGTTCATTAGTGCATTAATTGGTTCGTTCGTTTATTCATTCTTTCATTAATTTATCAATTCATTCGTTCGTTTATTCATTCGTTCATTCAGATATTTATTCATTCATTCCTTCCTTCCTTCCTTTATTTGTTCATTTGTTAATTCATTCATTCAGTTATTTATTCATTCATTCATTCGTTTGTTCGTTCGTTCGTTCATTCATTCATTCATTCATTCATTCGTTCGTTCATTCGTTCATTCATTTGTTTGTTCATTTGTTCATACATTCAGTTATTTATTCATTCATTCATTCGTTCGTTCATTCATTCATTTATTCATTCGTTCATTCGTTCGTTTGTTAATTCGTTCATTCGTTTGTTCATTTGTTCATACATTCAGATATTTATTCATTCATTCCTTCCTTCCTTCCTTTATTTGTTCATTTGTTAATTCATTCATTCAGTTATTTATTCATTCGTTCATTTGTTCGTTCATTCATTCATTTATTCATTCGTTCATTCATTCATTCGTTTGTTCATTTGTTCATACATTCAGTTATTTATTCATTCATTCATTCGTTCGTTCGTTCGTTCATTCATTCATTTATTCATTCGTTCATTTGTTCGTTCATTCATTCATTTATTCATTCGTTCGTTCATTCGTTTGTTCATTTGTTCATACATTCAGTTATTTATTCATTCATTCATTCGTTCGTTCAATCATTCATTTATTCATTCGTTCATTCGTTTGTTCATTCGTTCAGTCATTCATTCATTCGTTTGTTCATTTGTTCATTCATTCAGTTATTTATTCATTCGTTCATTCATTCCTTCATTCATTCATTCATTCGTTCGTTCGTTCGTTCGTTCGTTCATTCATTCGTTCGTTTGTTCATTCATTCGTTCGTTTGTTCGTTCGTTTGTTCATTCATTCGTTCGTTCGTTCGTTTGTTCATTCATTCATTCGTTCGTTCATTCATTCGTTCGTTCGTTCGTTCGTTCGTTCGAACGAACGCTCTTTTGGCTCTTTCACTCGTTGATGGGTTGGTCGGTGTGACCTCTGACCTGCTGTGTAGACGCCGGCTGATGTCATGGTGCGAGTGAAGGGTGAGACGACGGCCCGCTTCTCGGCCTCCAGCTCCGCCACGCTCTTGTGTTTCACGGGAGGCGGCGGCGGGCTGGTTTTGGGAAGCGGAGCGGGAAACAGATTCCGACCTTCCTGGAAACAGGAAACAAAACATGAAAA
>NW_026606821.1:70000-105000 GCF_029890125.1 Rhinichthys klamathensis goyatoka
TTCCTCGAAAATCTGTATTTTCTTCGTGCAATTCTGACTTTCTCACTATTCTGACTTTTTTTCTTGTAATTCAGACTTTTTTCCTCACAATTCGCAATTTTTTCTCGCAATTCAGTTTTTTTCCTCACAATTTTTTCAGACTTTCACAATTTATTCTCGCAATTTTGTCATTTTTTTTCTCACAATTCTGACTTTTCTTCGCAATTCGCAATTTTTTTCCTGCAATTTCGACTTTTTTTCTTACAACTCTGATTTTTTTTTCTCATAATTCTGATAATGGGGGGAACATGAATGCCTTTGAAAAAGTGATTTGGATGCTCTGGAGATGTTTTCTGTGAGATGTGTGACTCCCATAATGCTTTTTTCTGTCTACTTTACAATGCAACAGTGGGAACATTTTGTCCACACACAGACGCTCAGCGTCACGGGCGGATCAGCTAACACATTTCTCTCCATAATTGGCGTGGCGACATCCAATCAGAGCGCGGCAGCGGACAGTATTAGTCTCTCATTGGCAGAGATCCAGTGCCCTTGCGCACGCACGCATGAGCCGAAGGGAAGTGACATGCGACGCACACTTCTCCTTTAACTGACCTCTCTTATCTGCGCCACAGAAACACCAACTCGCATGTGTTCGGACACTCAGCCGTAAATAAGACACTCTCTGAGAGCTACTTTCAGACCTCACCTTTAACAGCCTGTTGATCACACAGAACTGAGGAGGTCTGGAAGAATCTCCTCCCCGGCCGGCGCAGCGAGGAGAAGTTCACACAGCGCAACACACACGACATGTCTCCGGGGTCTCTGAGGAACACAACACACCGTCTCAACAGCACACACACACACACACACTCCGTCAGACGCAGACTCGCATGTTCCAGCAGAGACTCAAAAAACCTGTCGCTCTCGGACGGCCACGCGAGACCTGTGACGAGAGAGCAGGGAAAGATGCCAAGACACACTCCACACTCACACAGCTTTACTGCATTAATAAACCAATCTGTACGTTAAAGAGGACCTGTGATGCTTTTCTCCATCGTCATCATCTTCATCATCATCTTCATGTTGCTGTTTGAGCATGAAGAAGCTCCAGTTCTTCTCTATATCAGTGTCAGTGTTTCTGAACTCCTGAAACGCCTCCATTGTAGTCTTGAGTTTCTTCCGGGAACGAACACGTCACAATATTCCTCACAATTCTGACTTTTTCCTCACAATTCTGACTTTTTTCTCGCAATTCGGACTTTTTTCCTCACAATTCGGACTTTTTTCTCGCAATTCTGACTTTTTTCTCACAATTCTGACTTTTTTCTCGCAATTCTGACTTTTTTCCACACAATTCTGACTTTTTTCTCACAATTCTGACTTTCTTCCTCACAATTCTGACTTTTTTCTCACAATTCTGACTTTTTTCTCACAATTCTGACTTTTTTTCACGCAATTCTGACTTTTTTCCACACAATTCTGACTTTTTTCTCACAATTCTGACTTTTTTTCACGCAATTCTGACTTTTTTCCACACAATTCTGACTTTTTTCTCGCAATTCTGACTTTCTTCCACACAATTCTGACTTTTTCCCCCACAATTCTGACTTTTTTCCTCACAATTCGGACTTTTTCCTCACAATTCGGACTTTTTTCTCGCAATTCGGACTTTTTTCCTCACAATTCGGACTTTTTTCTCGCAATTCTGACTTTTTTCTCACAATTCTGACTTTTTTCTCGCAATTCTGACTTTTTTCCACACAATTCTGACTTTTTTCTCACAATTCTGACTTTCTTCCTCACAATTCTGACTTTTTTCTCACAATTCTGACTTTTTTCTCACAATTCTGACTTTTTTTCACGCAATTCTGACTTTTTTCCACACAATTCTGACTTTTTTCTCGCAATTCTGACTTTCTTCCTCACAATTCTGACTTTTTTCTCACAATTCTGACTTTTTTCTCACAATTCTGACTTTTTTTCACGCAATTCTGACTTTTTTCCACACAATTCTGACTTTTTTCCACACAATTCTGACTTTTTTCTCACAATTCTGACTTTCTTCCTCACAATTCTGACTTTTTTCTCGCAATTCTGACTTTCTTCCTCACAATTCTGACTTTTTTCTCACAATTCTGACTTTTTTCTCACAATTCTGACTTTTTTTCACGCAATTCTGACTTTTTTCCACACAATTCTGACTTTTTTCCACACAATTCTGACTTTTTTCTCACAATTCTGACTTTCTTCCTCACAATTCTGACTTTTTTCTCACAATTCTGACTTTTTTCTCACAATTCTGACTTTTTTTCACGCAATTCTGACTTTTTTCCACACAATTCTGACTTTTTTCTCGCAATCCTGACTTTCTTCCTCACAATTCTGACTTTTTTCACACAATTCTGACTTTTTTCTCACAATTCTGACTTTTTTTCACGCAATTCTGACTTTTTTCCACACAATTCTGACTTTTTTCTCGCAATTCTGACTTTCTTCCGCACAATTCTGACTTTTTTCCTCACAATTCTGACTTTTTTCTCACAATTCTGACTTTTTTCTCACAATTCTGACTTTCTTCCTCACAATTCTGACTTTTTTCTCACAATTCTGACTTTTTTCTCACAATTCTGATTTTCTTCCTCATAATTCTGACTTTTTTCTCACAATTCTGACTTTTTTCTCACAATTCTGACTTTCTTCCACACAATTCTGACTTTTTTCTCACAATTCTGACTTTCTTCCACACAATTCTGACTTTTTTCTCGCAATTCTGACTTTCTTCCTCACAATTCTGACTTTTTTCTCACAATTCTGACTTTTTTCTCACAATTCTGACTTTTTTCCACACAATTCTGACTTTTTTCTCACAATTCTGACTTTTTTCTCGCAATTCTGACTTTTTTTACTCACAATTCTGACTTTTTTACTCACAATTCTGACTTTTTACTCACAATTCTGACTTTTTCCTCACAATTCTGACTTTTTTTCTCACAATTCACTTTTTTCTCGCAATTCGGACTTTTTTCTCGCAATTCTGACTTTTTCTCGCAATTCTGACTTTTTTCCTCACAATTCTGACTTTTTTCTCGCAATTCTGACTTTTTTCTCACAATTCTGACTTTTTTCTCACAATTCGGACTTTTCTCCTCACAATTCTGACACTTTTCTCGCAATTCTGACTTTCTTCCACACAATTCTGACTTTTTTCCTCTCAATTATGACTTTTTCCTCGCAATTCAGATTTTTTCCTTGCAATTCTGCCGTTTTTCCCTCGTTATTCTGAGAAAAAAAAAGCTCTTCAAAGTTCCAGTTCTCCTCTATATCAGTGTCAGTGTTTCTGAACTTCCTGAAAGTCTCGAGTTTCTTCCGGGAACGAATACGTCACAATATTCCTCATTTAAATAATTCATATGCAGAATAAAGGGATATTATTATGTTATATAATATTATTATATTCCTATTTTTGTTTATGGAATTTTGCAGTGTGTATTCTAAATAATATATCGGTGCACATCATTATTGTGTTAATCTCTTCTCTGATGATGTGGGTGGGGCTTTAACCTGTCACTCACATGAGATCAGCCAATAGCAAACCACAACCATCCAATCAATTCCCCACAGACAAAATTAAGCTCCGCCCACATTTGTTCTTATTCCAGAAGCGTTTGACTCAGATATACGACACAATAGAGAATAAAAAAACATCCATTTAATGCTGACTTCAAATGCATTTGAATTTTTCCTCATATCTATTAGATTTCCACCCATGTATTTCAATGATATCAGCTCCGACTGTGTTCCAAAATTGAGTAATAGTGTTACGGCACACTATGTAGGATGCAATTGTATAAAAAGCAGTATGCAACAATATTTAATTTTTTAAGCAAGCTTTAAGTAAAATTGCCTGAACTTTGCAAGTCTAATAAAAAAAAACGAGTCAAGAGAGAGATATTAAAAATCTTTGAGTTCATTTGTGACAGAAAACGGAAGGTGAAGTTGAGCATGACACATTCTCACACAGTGAGCGCATGCAGACTGTAATACAGAGATGAGTATGCATACTGTGCACTGTAAGAAGAGGAGTGTTATTCACATCTCTACTCCCATTTCAACAGAACTTCAGTTCCTTCTCAGTCTTTCAAGCATCATCTTATAGTCTTTTAGGTAAAGCATTCATTATGCATGTTTAAAAAAGCGTTCTGCATGCTTCATTTAATCATGTGAAGCATCTGATGATGTGCAACTGTACATCATCCCCCTGTTCAGGTTCTGGTTGTGTGCTGATGTCTGATTGGCTCACGTGTTCGGGTTCAGCTCGTCCTGTCCTGACGCCCAGTCCTCAAGCTCCGCCTCTCCGCTGGTGATAATGGGCGTGTCCATCGATAGGCCACGCCTCTTCCCAAACACACGCTCCTGCAGCTCGATGATGTCATGCCGGATATCTGCCATCATCAGTAACAGGAAGTCGAAGGACCCTGGAGGCCCCTGAAGACGACAGACAGATGCAGTGTCTTCATTTTATTAACTATATTTCATAGTTTTTGTCCAACAGCAGCAGCAGCAAAATTATTAGTAATTATTAGTGTTGCAGTTTCAGGTTTGATTCTTTGCTTCTGTGTGAATGAAAGTCACTGTGCAAGGTTATTACTGTTAACTACAACTAACATTAATACCATAAAAATAAACATTTTGTCTACTTGACATAAAATATCATCTAAAAAAAAATATATATATATATTTTAGCTAGCTTCCAAGGATTTCTCATTAAGTTTAAGTTGATGTGCTAAAATAACTAAAAAAAACAATTAATAAAAACTATTTACACACACATATATATATATATATATATATTTATATACATCTATATATATACTTTATATGTAAAAAATACGAAACTACGAAAACTTCCAAAAATTCAAATGAAACCAGAAAATATAAAAATAAAAACCAATTCAAACTATTAATAAAAACTAAACTGAAATAAAATAACATTAAACAAACATGTATGTTTAGTTTAACGATACACTAAAATAAACTAAAACTGAAATCAAATTAAATATATAAATGTAATAAAAATGTATTATAATAATATAAAAAAACATATATAAATGACAAAATTACTAAAACTTTAACAAAAATTTAAATGAAAACAAAAAATATAAAAATAAAAACTTATTCAAACTATTAATAAAAACTATAATAGTATCTCAATGATACTAAAATAAAGCGATCACGTCATCATTGCTGACTAATAATAGGCCTAATCAAATAATAAACTTTTTTTTAAACAATCTCTTACAATAATAATTAAACAATCTATAATATACTGGCTACATTCTTTTTTTTAAATAATAATATATCATAAAATCATATATAAAAAAATGATATAATAATAAAATCTTAAATATTTTCAAATTTAAATCTTAAATTGCATAAAAAAATAAAGTTCACAACAAAAGTAAAAAACTAAAAACAAACAAACACTGAATGACCACAAATGTTAAATAAGTTTAGTTCAGTGCTTCAGGCTCAGCGGATTACATCAGCTCAATATTTCGGTTCAGAACAAACCCTGACAGAACAATCAGCACAGCAAACTGCACAAATATTTAATATTTCAATATATATACACTACCGTTCAAAAGTTTGGGGTCGGTATGATTTTAAATACTTTTAAAAGAATTCTCTTCTGCTAACCATGGCTGCGCTTATTTGATTAAAAATTTTCAGCATCATTACTCCAGTCTTCAGTGTCACATGATCCTTCACAAATCAGTATAATGTGAGGATCTGATGATCAAGAAACATTTATGATTATTATCAATGTTGAAACAGTTGTTGGTCTGTCAGTTATACAGTTTTTTTTTTTTTTTTTGGATTCTTTGATGAATAGGGTTAGGGTTAGAATCTTTTGTAACATTATAAATGTCTTTACTGTCACTTTCGATCAAATTAATTATTCCTTGATAAATAAAAGTATTGATTTCTTTCCTCCAAAAAATAAAAATAAAATTCTCACTGACCCCAAACTTTTGAACGGTAGTGTATATAATATAATAAATAATATTCCCGTGTCGTGTGAAGAACGTACCGGAGATCCTCTCGGTCCAGGGAAACCTCTGTCACCCTGCAGAGAAACATTCATACATCACCATTCATCTGAGACACATGCTATAAAATCATAATTATCATTAAAATGCCATCATAGTTTAATATGGAGTTCATTTGTTCAGACACGTGCCTTCTGTCCATCTTTCCCCGGCGCTCCTGGAGATCCCTGTACACACACACACACACACACACACACACACACACGAGAAGATTCAGCAAACTCCCACAGAAAACTAATAAAGAAGACATGAACATTAACCCTGTAAAGCCTGACATATGAAACAACACATGTTTATTGAATCTTTAGACAACAAGTATCATATTTGATACATCATTTTTTTCCACAAGAGGTCGACAAACACACCCAATAAGATATTTTGAGCTGAATTAAAAGGGTTAAAAGAATTAAAATAGTTATTTTGTTAGGAATGTGCTTAAATTACTATTTGTTTATTATTTATTCATCAAATCTAGTAATTTAAAGGTAAACAAATTTTTTTTTAAAAAATTAAAATTAAAAATATCCCTCAAAAATTGCATGAAAGAAAAAAAAGAAAAAAAAAAGAAAAGCTTTCTGGACACAAAAAGAAAAGTGTAATTTAAGGGCTTCGGGTCATTTTGACCCCCGAGGGAAGGATGGTGGCTGTAATGAAACTCCTCTGAGATCTGAGAGTGTGTGTGTGAGCCAGATTCACCAGCGGCCCCCCTCGGCCCTGAGATCTGAGAGTGTGTGTGAGAGCCAGATTCACCAGCGGCCCCCCTCGGCCCTGAGATCTGAGAGTGTGTGTGAGAGCCAGATTCACCAGCGGCCCCCGCCGGCCCTGAGATCTGAGAGTGTGTGTGAGAGCCAGATTCACCAGCGGCCCCCATCGGCCCTGAGATCTGAGAGTGTGTGTGAGAGCCAGATTCACCAACGGCCCCCGCCGGCCCTGAGATCTGAGAGTGTGTGTGAGAGCCAGATTCACCAGCGGCCCCCGCCGGCCCTGAGATCTGAGAGTGTGTGTGAGAGCCAGATTCACCAGCGGCCCCCGCCGGCCCTGAGATCTGAGAGTGTGTGTGAGACCCAGATTCCCCAGCGGCCCCCATCGGCCCTGAGATCTGAGAGTGTGTGTGTGAGCCAGATTCACCAGCGGCCCCCATCGGCCCTGAGATCTGAGAGTGTGTGTGTGAGCCAGATTCCCCAGCGGCCCCCATCGGCCCTGAGATCTGAGAGTGTGTGTGAGAGGCAGATTCACCAGCGGCCCCCATCGGCCCTGAGATCTGAGAGTGTGTGTGTGAGCCAGATTCACCAGCGGCCCCCGCCGGCCCTGAGATCTGAGAGTGTGTGTGAGAGCCAGATTCACCAGCGGCCCCCCTCGGCCCTGAGATCTGAGAGTGTGTGTGAGAGCCAGATTCACCAGCGGCCCCCGCCGGCCCTGAGATCTGAGAGTGTGTGTGAGAGCCAGATTCACCAGCGGCCCCCATCGGCCCTGAGATCTGAGAGTGTGTGTGAGAGCCAGATTCACCAGCGGCCCCCGCCGGCCCTGAGATCTGAGAGTGTGTGTGTGAGCCAGATTCACCTGAGGCCCCCGTCGGCCCTGAGATCTGAGAGTGTGTGTGAGAGCCAGATTCCCCAGCGGCCCCCGCCGGCCCTGAGATCTGAGAGTGTGTGTGAGAGCCAGATTCACCAGCGGCCCCCCTCGGCCCTGAGATCTGAGAGTGTGTGTGTGAGCCAGATTCCCCAGCGGCCCCCATCGGCCCTGAGATCTGAGAGTGTGTGTGAGAGCCAGATTCACCAGCGGCCCCCGCCGGCCCTGAGATCTGAGAGTGTGTGTGAGAGCCAGATTCACCAGCGGCCCCCGCCGGCCCAGAGATCTGAGAGTGTGTGTGTGAGCCAGATTCACCAGCGGCCCCCATCGGCCCTGAGATCTGAGAGTGTGTGTGTGAGCCAGATTCACCAGCGGCCCCCATCGGCCCTGAGATCTGAGACCGTGTGTGTGAGAGCCAGATTCACCAGCGGCCCCCATCGGCCCTGAGATCTGAGAGTGTGTGTGTGAGCCAGATTCCCCAGCGGCCCCCATCGGCCCTGAGATCTGAGAGTGTGTGTGAGAGCCAGATTCACCAGCAGCCCCCGCCGGCCCTGAGATCTGAGAGTGTGTGTGAGAGCCAGATTCACCAGCGGCCCCCATCTGCCCTGAGATCTGAGAGTGTGTGTGTGAGCCAGATTCACCAGCGGCCCCCGTCGGCCCTGAGATCTGAGAGTGTGTGTGTGAGCCAGATTCACCAACGGCCCCCGCCGGCCCTGAGATCTGAGAGTGTGTGTGAGAGCCAGATTCACCAGCGGCCCCCGCCGGCCCTGAGATCTGAGAGTGTGTGTGAGAGCCAGATTCACCAGCGGCCCCCGCCGGCGCTGAGATCTGAGAGTGTGTGTGTAAGCCAGATTCACCAGCGGCCCCCATCGGCCCTGAGATCTGATAGTGTGTGTGAGAGCCAGATTCACCAGCGGCCCCCGCCGGCCCTGAGATCTGAGAGTGTGTGTGAGAGCCAGATTCACCAGCGGCCCCCATCGGCCCTGAGATCTGAGAGTGTGTGTGAGAGCCAGATTCACCAGCGGCCCCCATCGGCCCTGAGATCTGAGAGTGTGTGTGTGAGCCAGATTCCCCTGCGGCCCCCATCGGCCCTGAGATCTGAGAGTGTGTGTGTGAGCCAGATTCACCAACGGCCCCCATCGGCCCTGAGATCTGAGAGTGTGTGTGAGAGCCAGATTCACCAGCGGGCCCCATCGGCCCTGAGATCTGAGAGTGTGTGTGTGAGCCAGATTCCCCAGCGGCCCCCATCGGCCCTGAGATCTGAGAGTGTGTGTGAGAGCCAGATTCACCAGCAGCCCTGAGATCTGAGAGTGTGTGTGAGAGCCAGATTCACCAGCGGCCCCCGCCGGCCCTGAGATCTGAGAGTGTGTGTGAGAGCCAGATTCACCAGCGGCCCCCGCCGGCCCTGAGATCTGAGAGTGTGTGTGTGAGCCAGATTCACCAGCGGCCCCCATCGGCCCTGAGATCTGAGAGTGTGTGTGAGAGCCAGATTCACCAGCGGCCCCCGCCGGCCCTGAGATCTGAGAGTGTGTGTGAGAGCCAGATTCACCAGCGGCCCCCATCGGCCCTGAGATCTGAGAGTGTGTGTGAGAGCCAGATTCACCAGCGGCCCCCATCGGCCCTGAGATCTGAGAGTGTGTGTGTGAGCCAGATTCACCAACGGCCCCCATCGGCCCTGAGATCTGAGAGTGTGTGTGAGAGCCAGATTCACCAGCGGGCCCCATCGGCCCTGAGATCTGAGAGTGTGTGTGTGAGCCAGATTCCCCAGCGGCCCCCATCGGCCCTGAGATCTGAGAGTGTGTGTGAGAGCCAGATTCACCAGCAGCCCTGAGATCTGAGAGTGTGTGTGAGAGCCAGATTCACCAGCGGCCCCCGCCGGCCCTGAGATCTGAGAGTGTGTGTGTGAGCCAGATTCACCAGCGGCCCCCATTGGCCCTGAGATCTGAGAGTGTGTGTGTGAGCCAGATTCACCAGCGGCCCCCGCCGGCCCTGAGATCTGAGAGTGTGTGTGTGAGCCAGATTCACCAGCGGCCCCCATCGGCGCTGAGATCTGAGAGTGTGTGTGTGAGCCAGATTCACCAGCGGCCCCCGTCGGCCCTGAGATCTGAGAGTGTGTGTGAGAGCCAGATTCACCAGCGGCCCCCATCGGCCCTGAGATCTGAGAGTGTGTGTGTGAACCAGATTCCCCAGCGGCCCCCATCGGCCCTGAGATCTGAGAGTGTGTGTGAGAGCCATATTCACCAGCGGCCCCCACCGGCACTGAGATCTGAGAGTGTGTGTGAGAGCCAGATTCACCAGCGGCCCCCGCCGGCCCTGAGATCTGAGAGTGTGTGTGTGAGCCAGATTCACCAGCGGCCCCCATCGGCGCTGAGATCTGAGAGTGTGTGTGTGAGCCAGATTCACCAGCGGGCCCCATCGGCCCTGAGATCTGAGAGTGTGTGTGTGAGCCAGATTCACCAGCGGCCCCCATCGGCCCTGAGATCTGAGAGTGTGTGTGTGAGCCAGATTCCCCAGCGGCCCCCATCGGCCCTGAGATCTGAGAGTGTGTGTGAGAGCCAGATTCACCAGCGGCCCCCATCGGCCCTGAGATCTGAGAGTGTGTGTGAGAGCCAGATTCACCAGCGCAGTGTTAATTTCGTTGACGAAAATAACGACGAAAATTATTCGTCAACGACATTTTTTCACAGACGAAAACGAGACGATAACTAAATAAAACCTAGTTTTGAATGACAAAGACTATGACGAAAATCTATTGACATTTTCGTCAACGAATAAAAACTAGACGAAAATGTTAGATAGTGACGATTTGGGAAGCGATCCGTCAGAACTGATGTCCTGCGTGTGTGGTAGATGCGCACATTTGTAGGCTACTGTAACGTGATCTACCCCGCGGTCATAAAACGTTAAAAAATGTGAACGTCTGGGAGAATGAGTAGAGCAGACATATAGATCTCTGAATAAGAGTGACGATGCAAAAAAGAGCTCTATTCGGTGCGGTTTTCTGTGCGCACACACCTAACCCGAAGCGTGCAGTCATGCACAATACACCTACAGCGCGCGAGTAGGCTACTGAATTGAGCTCTCTTTCGTGTCTGAATGGAGAAATACACAACAATATGTCTAAATGTCCTTTTTGGAGAGTATTCATGTAAACTATGCTGGTTATGTCTTAAACTGTGAGTGTGTCGGATGTGCATCAGTGCAATTGTATCCGCATGTCATTGGACATGATCCGACGTCTTAAAGTGACAGTGGCAATAAACCTAATGCGGTCCGTGTCCTTAATTTTGATCAAGCAACAAAAGAAAAAGAGAAAAGCATTCACTGTTTGTTAATAGCTTTAATAAGGATTAATTATATTTAATTCATACAAATAAATATGTCTGCTTGAAAGAATAAAGAATGATGTGTAAGTAGTTATAAGGAATGAATATATCATTCATTGTAAAGAAGACTGTGTTGTACTTTAGGAAAAGTGGTTTTATTTCATTTTAAGATATTTTTTAAGTAACAGCAGTTAAATCTGTATCTGTATTGCATGTTCAAACTTAAAAATCATTCATATTAATAGGTTAATAGATGTTTTCTCCGGGAGTATATGGGTTTGGAAATTTTAGAGAAATTCTAAATTAACGCATTACAATTGAACTAAACCAATTATATTTTAGTCGACTAAATCTACTGTAGATTTAGTCGACTAAAATGTTATTGTATTTCGTCGACTAAAACTAGACTAAAACTAAAACAATTCAGATGACTAAAATATGACTAAAACTAAATGGCATTTTAGTCAAAAGACTAAGACTAAAACTAAATCAAAATTTGCTGACAAAATTAACACTGCACCAGCGGCCCCCGCCGGCCCTGAGATCTGAGAGTGTGTGTGTGAGCCAGATTCACCAGCGGCCCCCATCGGCACTGAGATCTGAGAGTGTGTGTGAGAGCCAGATTCACCAGCGGCCCCCATCGGCGCTGAGATCTGAGAGTGTGTGTGTGAGCCAGATTCACCAGCGGCCCCCATCGGCCCTGAGATCTGAGAGTGTGTGTGAGAGCCAGATTCACCAGCGGCCCCCATCGGCGCTGAGATCTGAGAGTGTGTGTGTGAGCCAGATTCACCAGCGGCCCCCATCGGCCCTGAGATCTGAGAGTGTGTGTGTGAGCCAGATTCACCAGCGGCCCCCATCGGCCCTGAGATCTGAGAGTGTGTGTGTGAGCCAGATTCCCCAGCGGCCCCCATCGGCCCTGAGATCTGAGAGTGTGTGTGTGAGCCAGATTCACCAGCGGCCCCCGCCGGCCCTGAGATCTGAGAGTGTGTGTGTGAGCCAGATTCACCAGCGGCCCCCATCGGCCCTGAGATCTGAGAGTGTGTGTGAGAGCCAGATTCACCAGCGGCCCCCGCCGGCCCTGAGATCTGAGAGTGTGTGTGTGAGCCAGATTCACCAGCGGCCCCCATCGGCCCTGAGATCTGAGAGTGTGTGTGAGAGCCAGATTCACCAACGGCCCCCGCCGGCCCTGAGATCTGAGAGTGTGTGTGTGAGCCAGATTCACCAACGGCCCCCGCCGGCCCTGAGATCTGAGAGTGTGTGTGAGAGCCAGATTCACCAGCGGCCCCCGCCGGCCCTGAGATCTGAGAGTGTGTGTGAGAGCCAGATTCACCAGCGGCCCCCGCCGGCGCTGAGATCTGAGAGTGTGTGTGTGAGCCAGATTCACCAGCGGCCCCCATCGGCCCTGAGATCTGAGAGTGTGTGTGAGAGCCAGATTCACCAGCGGCCCCCGCCGGCCCTGAGATCTGAGAGTGTGTGTGAGAGCCAGATTCACCAGCGGCCCCCGCCGGCCCTGAGATCTGAGAGTGTGTGTGTGAGCCAGATTCACCAGCGGCCCCCATCGGCCCTGAGATCTGAGAGTGTGTGTGAGAGCCAGATTCACCAGCGGCCCCCGCCGGCCCTGAGATCTGAGAGTGTGTGTGAGAGCCAGATTCACCAGCGGCCCTGAGATCTGAGAGTGTGTGTGTGAGCCAGATTCACCAACGGCCCCCATCGGCCCTGAGATCTGAGAGTGTGTGTGAGAGCCAGATTCACCAGCGGCCCCCGCCGGCCCTGAGATCTGAGAGTGTGTGTGTGAGCCAGATTCACCAGCGGCCCCCGCCGGCCCTGAGATCTGAGAGTGTGTGTGTGAGCCAGATTCACCAGCGGCCCCCATCGGCCCTGAGATCTGAGAGTGTGTGTGAGAGCCAGATTCACCAGCGGCCCCCGCCGGCCCTGAGATCTGAGAGTGTGTGTGAGAGCCAGATTCACCAGCGGCCCCCATCGGCCCTGAGATCTGAGAGTGTGTGTGAGAGCCAGATTCACCAGCGGCCCCCGCTGGCCCTGAGATCTGAGAGTGTGTGTGAGAGCCAGATTCACCAGCGGCCCCCGCCGGCCCTGAGATCTGAGAGTGTGTGTGTGAGCCAGATTCACCAGCGGCCCCCATCGGCCCTGAGATCTGAGAGTGTGTGTGAGAGCCAGATTCACCAGCGGCCCCCGCCGGCCCTGAGATCTGAGAGTGTGTGTGAGAGCCAGATTCACCAGCGGCCCCCATCGGCCCTGAGATCTGAGAGTGTGTGTGAGAGCCAGATTCACCAGCGGCCCCCGCCGGCCCTGAGATCTGAGAGTGTGTGTGAGAGCCAGATTCACCAGCGGCCCTGAGATCTGAGAGTGTGTGTGTGAGCCAGATTCACCAACGGCCCCCATCGGCCCTGAGATCTGAGAGTGTGTGTGAGAGCCAGATTCACCAGCGGCCCCCGCCGGCCCTGAGATCTGAGAGTGTGTGTGTGAGCCAGATTCACCAGCGGCCCCCGCCGGCCCTGAGATCTGAGAGTGTGTGTGTGAGCCAGATTCACCAGCGGCCCCCATCGGCCCTGAGATCTGAGAGTGTGTGTGAGAGCCAGATTCACCAGCGGCCCCCGCCGGCCCTGAGATCTGAGAGTGTGTGTGAGAGCCAGATTCACCAGCGGCCCCCATCGGCCCTGAGATCTGAGAGTGTGTGTGAGAGCCAGATTCACCAGCGGCCCCCGCTGGCCCTGAGATCTGAGAGTGTGTGTGAGAGCCAGATTCACCAGCGGCCCCCGCCGGCCCTGAGATCTGAGAGTGTGTGTGTGAGCCAGATTCACCAGCGGCCCCCATCGGCCCTGAGATCTGAGAGTGTGTGTGAGAGCCAGATTCACCAGCGGCCCCCGCCGGCCCTGAGATCTGAGAGTGTGTGTGAGAGCCAGATTCACCAGCGGCCCCCATCGGCCCTGAGATCTGAGAGTGTGTGTGAGAGCCAGATTCACCAGCGGCCCCCATCGGCCCTGAGATCTGAGAGTGTGTGTGTGAGCCAGATTCCCCAGCGGCCCCCATCGGCCCTGAGATCTGAGAGTGTGTGTGTGAGCCAGATTCACCAACGGCCCCCATCGGCCCTGAGATCTGAGAGTGTGTGTGAGAGCCAGATTCACCAGCGGGCCCCATCGGCCCTGAGATCTGAGAGTGTGTGTGTGAGCCAGATTCCCCAGCGGCCCCCATCGGCCCTGAGATCTGAGAGTGTGTGTGAGAGCCAGATTCACCAGCAGCCCTGAGATCTGAGAGTGTGTGTGAGCGCCAGATTCACCAGCGGCCCCCGCCGGCCCTGAGATCTGAGAGTGTGTGTGTGAGCCAGATTCACCAGCGGCCCCCATTGGCCCTGAGATCTGAGAGTGTGTGTGTGAGCCAGATTCACCAGCGGCCCCCGCCGGCCCTGAGATCTGAGAGTGTGTGTGTGAGCCAGATTCACCAGCGGCCCCCATCGGCGCTGAGATCTGAGAGTGTGTGTGTGAGCCAGATTCACCAGCGGCCCCCGTCGGCCCTGAGATCTGAGAGTGTGTGTGAGAGCCAGATTCACCAGCGGCCCCCATCGGCCCTGAGATCTGAGAGTGTGTGTGACAGCCAGATTCACCAGCGGCCCCCATCGGCCCTGAGATCTGAGAGTGTGTGTGTGAACCAGATTCCCCAGCGGCCCCCATCGGCCCTGAGATCTGAGAGTGTGTGTGAGAGCCAGATTCACCAGCGGCCCCCGCCGGCACTGAGATCTGAGAGTGTGTGTGAGAGCCAGATTCACCAGCGGCCCCCGCCGGCCCTGAGATCTGAGAGTGTGTGTGTGAGCCAGATTCACCAGCGGCCCCCATCGGCGCTGAGATCTGAGAGTGTGTGTGTGAGCCAGATTCACCAGCGGGCCCCATCGGCCCTGAGATCTGAGAGTGTGTGTGTGAGCCAGATTCACCAGCGGCCCCCATCGGCCCTGAGATCTGAGAGTGTGTGTGTGAGCCAGATTCCCCAGCGGCCCCCATCGGCCCTGAGATCTGAGAGTGTGTGTGAGAGCCAGATTCACCAGCGGCCCCCATCGGCCCTGAGATCTGAGAGTGTGTGTGTGAGCCAGATTCACCAACGGCCCCCATCGGCCCTGAGATCTGAGAGTGTGTGTGAGAGCCAGATTCACCAGCGGGCCCCATCGGCCCTGAGATCTGAGAGTGTGTGTGTGAGCCAGATTCCCCAGCGGCCCCCATCGGCCCTGAGATCTGAGAGTGTGTGTGAGAGCCAGATTCACCAGCAGCCCTGAGATCTGAGAGTGTGTGTGAGCGCCAGATTCACCAGCGGCCCCCGCCGGCCCTGAGATCTGAGAGTGTGTGTGTGAGCCAGATTCACCAGCGGCCCCCATTGGCCCTGAGATCTGAGAGTGTGTGTGTGAGCCAGATTCACCAGCGGCCCCCGCCGGCCCTGAGATCTGAGAGTGTGTGTGTGAGCCAGATTCACCAGCGGCCCCCATCGGCGCTGAGATCTGAGAGTGTGTGTGTGAGCCAGATTCACCAGCGGCCCCCGTCGGCCCTGAGATCTGAGAGTGTGTGTGAGAGCCAGATTCACCAGCGGCCCCCATCGGCCCTGAGATCTGAGAGTGTGTGTGACAGCCAGATTCACCAGCGGCCCCCATCGGCCCTGAGATCTGAGAGTGTGTGTGTGAACCAGATTCCCCAGCGGCCCCCATCGGCCCTGAGATCTGAGAGTGTGTGTGAAAGCCAGATTCACCAGCGGCCCCCGCCGGCACTGAGATCTGAGAGTGTGTGTGAGAGCCAGATTCACCAGCGGCCCCCGCCGGCCCTGAGATCTGAGAGTGTGTGTGTGAGCCAGATTCACCAGCGGCCCCCATCGGCGCTGAGATCTGAGAGTGTGTGTGTGAGCCAGATTCACCAGCGGGCCCCATCGGCCCTGAGATCTGAGAGTGTGTGTGTGAGCCAGATTCACCAGCGGCCCCCATCGGCCCTGAGATCTGAGAGTGTGTGTGTGAGCCAGATTCCCCAGCGGCCCCCATCGGCCCTGAGATCTGAGAGTGTGTGTGAGAGCCAGATTCACCAGCGGCCCCCATCGGCCCTGAGATCTGAGAGTGTGTGTGAGAGCCAGATTCACCAGCGGCCCCCGCCGGCCCTGAGATCTGAGAGTGTGTGTGTGAGCCAGATTCACCAGCGGCCCCCATCGGCGCTGAGATCTGAGAGTGTGTGTGAGAGCCAGATTCATCAGCGGCCCCCATCGGCGCTGAGATCTGAGAGTGTGTGTGTGAGCCAGATTCACCAGCGGCCCCCATCGGCCCTGAGATCTGAGAGTGTGTGTGAGAGCCAGATTCACCAGCGGCCCCCATCGGCGCTGAGATCTGAGAGTGTGTGTGTGAGCCAGATTCACCAGCGGCCCCCATCGGCCCTGAGATCTGAGAGTGTGTGTGTGAGCCAGATTCACCAGCGGCCCCCATCGGCCCTGAGATCTGAGAGTGTGTGTGAGAGCCAGATTCACCAGCGGCCCCCGCCGGCCCTGAGATCTGAGAGTGTGTGTGAGAGCCAGATTCACCAGCGGCCCTGAGATCTGAGAGTGTGTGTGTGAGCCAGATTCACCAACGGCCCCCATCGGCCCTGAGATCTGAGAGTGTGTGTGAGAGCCAGATTCACCAGCGGCCCCCGCCGGCCCTGAGATCTGAGAGTGTGTGTGTGAGCCAGATTCACCAGCGGCCCCCGCCGGCCCTGAGATCTGAGAGTGTGTGTGTGAGCCAGATTCACCAGCGGCCCCCATCGGCCCTGAGATCTGAGAGTGTGTGTGAGAGCCAGATTCACCAGCGGCCCCCGCCGGCCCTGAGATCTGAGAGTGTGTGTGAGAGCCAGATTCACCAGCGGCCCCCATCGGCCCTGAGATCTGAGAGTGTGTGTGAGAGCCAGATTCACCAGCGGCCCCCGCTGGCCCTGAGATCTGAGAGTGTGTGTGAGAGCCAGATTCACCAGCGGCCCCCGCCGGCCCTGAGATCTGAGAGTGTGTGTGTGAGCCAGATTCACCAGCGGCCCCCATCGGCCCTGAGATCTGAGAGTGTGTGTGAGAGCCAGATTCACCAGCGGCCCCCGCCGGCCCTGAGATCTGAGAGTGTGTGTGAGAGCCAGATTCACCAGCGGCCCCCATCGGCCCTGAGATCTGAGAGTGTGTGTGAGAGCCAGATTCACCAGCGGCCCCCATCGGCCCTGAGATCTGAGAGTGTGTGTGTGAGCCAGATTCCCCAGCGGCCCCCATCGGCCCTGAGATCTGAGAGTGTGTGTGTGAGCCAGATTCACCAACGGCCCCCATCGGCCCTGAGATCTGAGAGTGTGTGTGAGAGCCAGATTCACCAGCGGGCCCCATCGGCCCTGAGATCTGAGAGTGTGTGTGTGAGCCAGATTCCCCAGCGGCCCCCATCGGCCCTGAGATCTGAGAGTGTGTGTGAGAGCCAGATTCACCAGCAGCCCTGAGATCTGAGAGTGTGTGTGAGCGCCAGATTCACCAGCGGCCCCCGCCGGCCCTGAGATCTGAGAGTGTGTGTGTGAGCCAGATTCACCAGCGGCCCCCATTGGCCCTGAGATCTGAGAGTGTGTGTGTGAGCCAGATTCACCAGCGGCCCCCGCCGGCCCTGAGATCTGAGAGTGTGTGTGTGAGCCAGATTCACCAGCGGCCCCCATCGGCGCTGAGATCTGAGAGTGTGTGTGTGAGCCAGATTCACCAGCGGCCCCCGTCGGCCCTGAGATCTGAGAGTGTGTATGAGAGCCAGATTCACCAGCGGCCCCCATCGGCCCTGAGATCTGAGAGTGTGTGTGACAGCCAGATTCACCAGCGGCCCCCATCGGCCCTGAGATCTGAGAGTGTGTGTGTGAACCAGATTCCCCAGCGGCCCCCATCGGCCCTGAGATCTGAGAGTGTGTGTGAGAGCCAGATTCACCAGCGGCCCCCGCCGGCACTGAGATCTGAGAGTGTGTGTGAGAGCCAGATTCACCAGCGGCCCCCGCCGGCCCTGAGATCTGAGAGTGTGTGTGTGAGCCAGATTCACCAGCGGCCCCCATCGGCGCTGAGATCTGAGAGTGTGTGTGTGAGCCAGATTCACCAGCGGGCCCCATCGGCCCTGAGATCTGAGAGTGTGTGTGTGAGCCAGATTCACCAGCGGCCCCCATCGGCCCTGAGATCTGAGAGTGTGTGTGTGAGCCAGATTCCCCAGCGGCCCCCATCGGCCCTGAGATCTGAGAGTGTGTGTGAGAGCCAGATTCACCAGCGGCCCCCATCGGCCCTGAGATCTGAGAGTGTGTGTGAGAGCCAGATTCACCAGCGGCCCCCGCCGGCCCTGAGATCTGAGAGTGTGTGTGTGAGCCAGATTCACCAGCGGCCCCCATCGGCCCTGAGATCTGAGAGTGTGTGTGTGAGCCAGATTCACCAGCGGCCCCCGCCGGCCCTGAGATCTGAGAGTGTGTGTGTGAGCCAGATTCACCAGCGGCCCCCATCGGCGCTGAGATCTGAGAGTGTGTGTGAGAGCCAGATTCACCAGCGGCCCCCATCGGCGCTGAGATCTGAGAGTGTGTGTGAGAGCCAGATTTACCAGCGGGCCCCATCGGCGCTGAGATCTGAGAGTGTGTGTGTGAGCCAGATTCACCAGCGGCCCCCATCGGCCCTGAGATCTGAGAGTGTGTGTGAGAGCCAGATTCACCAGCGGCCCCCATCGGCGCTGAGATCTGAGAGTGTGTGTGTGAGCCAGATTCACCAGCGGCCCCCCATCGGCCCTGAGATCTGAGAGTGTGTGTGTGAGCCAGATTCACCAGCGGCCCCCATCGGCCCTGAGATCTGAGAGTGTGTGTGTGAGCCAGATTCCCCAGCGGCCCCCATCGGCCCTGAGATCTGAGAGTGTGTGTGTGAGCCAGATTCACCAGCGGCCCCCGCCGGCCCTGAGATCTGAGAGTGTGTGTGTGAGCCAGATTCACCAGCGGCCCCCATCGGCCCTGAGATCTGAGAGTGTGTGTGAGAGCCAGATTCACCAGCGGCCCCCGCCGGCCCTGAGATCTGAGAGTGTGTGTGTGAGCCAGATTCACCAGCGGCCCCCATCGGCCCTGAGATCTGAGAGTGTGTGTGAGAGCCAGATTCACCAACGGCCCCCGCCGGCCCTGAGATCTGAGAGTGTGTGTGTGAGCCAGATTCACCAACGGCCCCCGCTGGCCCTGAGATCTGAGAGTGTGTGTGAGAGCCAGATTCACCAGCGGCCCCCGCCGGCCCTGAGATCTGAGAGTGTGTGTGAGAGCCAGATTCACCAGCGGCCCCGCCGGCGCTGAGATCTGAGAGTGTGTGTGAGAGCCAGATTCACCAGCGGCCCCCGCCGGCCCTGAGATCTGAGAGTGTGTGTGAGAGCCAGATTCACCAGCGGCCCCCGCCGGCCCTGAGATCTGAGAGTGTGTGTGTGAGCCAGATTCACCAGCGGCCCCCATCGGCCCTGAGATCTGAGAGTGTGTGTGAGAGCCAGATTCACCAGCGGCCCCCGCCGGCCCTGAGATCTGAGAGTGTGTGTGAGAGCCAGATTCACCAGCGGCCCCCATCGGCCCTGAGATCTGAGAGTGTGTCAGAGCCAGATTCACCAACGGCCCCCATCGGCCCTGAGATCTGAGAGTGTGTGTGAGAGCCAGATTCACCAGCGGCCCCCGCCGGCCCTGAGATCTGAGAGTGTGTGTGTGAGCCAGATTCACCAGCGGCCCCCGCCGGCCCTGAGATCTGAGAGTGTGTGTGTGAGCCAGATTCACCAGCGGCCCCCATCGGCCCTGAGATCTGAGAGTGTGTGTGTGAGCCAGATTCACCAGCGGCCCCCGCCGGCCCTGAGATCTGAGAGTGTGTGTGTGAGCCAGATTCACCAGCGGCCCCCGCCGGCCCTGAGATCTGAGAGTGTGTGTGAGAGCCAGATTCACCAGCGGCCCCCATCGTCCCTGAGATCTGAGAGTGTGTGTGTGAGCCAGATTCACCAGTGGCCCCCATCGGCCCTGAGATCTGAGAGTGTGTGTGTGAGCCAGATTCACCAGCGGCCCCCGCTGGCCCTGAGATCTGAGAGTGTGTGTGTGAGCCAGATTCACCTGTGGCCCCCGCCGGCCCTGAGATCTGAGAGTGTGTGTGAGAGCCAGATTCACCAACGGCCCCCGCCGGCCCTGAGATCTGAGAGTGTGTGTGTGAGCCAGATTCACCAGCGGCCCCCATCGGCCCTGAGATCTGAGAGTGTGTGTGTGAGCCAGATTCACCAGCGGCCCCCATCGGCCCTGAGATCTGAGAGTGTGTGTGAGAGCCAGATTCACCAGCGGCCCCCGCCGGCCCTGAGATCTGAGAGTGTGTGTGTGTGAGAGCCAGATTCACCTGCGGCCCCCGTCGGCCTGTCTGCGTGTGCTCCAGATGCGCTGCAGGCCCCACTGGACCCATGTCTCCTCTGGGCCCCTGGGGACCCGGCGGCCCCCGGACCCCCTTCTCACCGCGATCACCTGAAACACCACCAATATGAGCTGAAATACTTCATTCCAGGTGTTCTGACATTTAAAACTAAATATCCTGAGTCATTGTTTTGAGTAATTCATGTAGAAGCATTTATTAATCTTAGGTGTTGTTCATGGGCCGTATTCACAAAGAATTTTAAGGCTAAAAGTAGATCCTAACTGGCGAATTTAGGAGCAACTCCTAAAAATAATGCACGTGTCACTCCTAACTTTAGGACTCCTAATTTTTTTCAGTAAGAGTAATTCACGAAGCATTTTAGCCCTAAAAGTAGCAGCTAAGTCTGGGACAGCTTAAAAGAAGTCGAGAGGACTCCTAACTCACTAAGACCAATTCACACAGGATTGTAGCGCACACCAGCGCCTCTCCAGTCATCCGGGGTCCGCGACACAAGCGGGAACGCTGCATTGATCTGCAAACAAATCCTCTCCCATTCTCACGCTTAGTTTTGCTTGATATCCCAGTGCCGAATTTAACTTTTATTATGTTTTTTTCTCAGCACCAGCTGGGCCAGCAGCAGTAACTGATCCTGCGTCCAGCTGGGCTTTCTTTTCCATTTAGGCGAGTTCATAATCCACCGTCATTCAACTATTACATTACTTCAATAGGAGCAACATTTCCTTGCTTTAGGTAGTCTATTTAGGCTAATATAGGATGTCAATTAACCAATCAAGTGTTAATGCAAGTGTTGTTTTTCATTATTAGGCAAGTGGAGGTCATTAGGGTATTAGGCTACCTTAATTTAATTTAATTCACGACTTTTCTCTCTCTCTGCCTTTTTAGAATTACACTTCACTGGGGCCTGCACAAACATGTCATTATATATGCATTTCGATGACATTACTATTATTATGTTGTGTAGGACACAGACATATTTAGATGTCCTAAATCCATGATTTGTTGCGTCTGTGTTATGTTCCGCATGATGGCCCTGTCATCTAACAACCAATCACCGTGATCATTGCGAGGAAGCTCGTGCATGAGAAGTGACGTCATCCATAGCAACGAAGACTCACTCTTAGTTTAGGAGTTGTCATTTTTCCTTACTAAGAGGAGGTCTGAAAAGCGTTGTGAATAACTTTTAAGAGAAAACTCCTAGCTAAAATATTTTAGTGCGATTTAGGAGTACTTTATTGGTAAGATAAGATTCTTTGTGAATACGAATGAATGAATTGTTAGTTAGTGATCTTATTGTTAAGTGTTATGCGTGTGTGTGTGTGTGTGTGTGTGTGTGTGTGTGTGTGTGCGTGTGTGTGTACCTGGCAGACCAGGGGGTCCCGGAGGTCCTGCTGGTCCAGTGACGGTGAGAATATCAGGATTTTTCCCAGTTCTCTCGTGAGCCGGGTTGTGGCTGTTGTGTTCAGGACTGGGAGACAAACCCTATGCAGATGAGATGTGTTTAAGCTTATCAGCAGTGTGTGTGTGTGTGTGTGTGTGTGTGTGTTAATCTGTGCAGGTGTGTGTGTGTGTGTGTGTGTGTGTGTGTGTGTGTGTGTGTGTGTGTGTGTGTGTGTGTGTGTGCGTGTGTGTATCTGTGCAGGTGTGTGTATGTGTGTGTTACCTGTGCAGGTGTGTGTGTGTGTGTGTGTGTGTGTGTGTTACCTGTGCAGGTGTGTGTGTGTATCTGTGCAGGTGTGTGTATGTTACCTGTGCAGGTGTGTGTGTTACCTGTGCAGGTGTGTGTGTGTGTGTGTGTGTGTGTGTGTGTGTGTGTGTGTGTGTGTGTGTGTGTGTGTGTGTGTGTATGTGTGTGTGTGTGTGTGTGTGTGTGTGTGTGTGTGTGTGTGTGTTACCTGTGCAGGTGTGTGTGCGTGTGTATCTGTGCAGGTGTGTGTGTGTGTGTGTGTGTGTGTGTGTGTGTGTGTGTGTGTGTGTGTGTGTGTGTGTTACCTGTGCAGGTGTGTGTGTGTATCTGTGCAGGTGTGTGTGTGTGTGTGTGTGTTACTTGTGCAGGTGTGTGTGTGTGTGTGTGTGTGTGTGTGTGTGTGTGTGTGTGTTACCTGTGCAGGTGTGTGTGCGCGTGTGTGTGTATCTGTGCAGGTGTGTGTGTGTGTGTGTTACCTGTGCAGGTGTGTGTGTTACCTGTGCAGGTGTGTGTGTGTGTGTGTGTGTGTTACCTGTGCAGGTGTGTGTGTTACCTGTGCAGGTGTGTGTGTGTGTGTTACCTGTGCAGGTGTGTGTGCGTGTGTGTGTGTGTGTATCTGTGCAGGTGTGTGTGTGTGTGTGTGTGTGTGTTACCTGTGCAGGTGTGTGTGTGTGTGTGTTACCTGTGCAGGTGTGTGTGTGTGTGTTACCTGTGCAGGTGTGTGTGTGTGTATCTGTGCAGGTGTGTGTGTGTTACCTGTGCAGGTGTGTGTGTGTGTGTGTGTGTTACCTGTGCAGGTGTGTGTGCGTGTGTGTGTATCTGTGCAGGTGTGTGTGTGTGTGTGTGTGTGTGTGTGTGTGTGTGTTACCTGTGCAGGTGTGTGTCCCAGCAGGAGTGTGATCTCCAGTAAACTGCTCCTCATGTTCATGAAGTCTCGACAGCTGAGAGAACATGATCCAGAGCTCATCTGAGTCTCAGACTTTAGGGAGGAAATCACTGAGAGACACACACACACACTTTACACATGCTGACTGCACATATTAATATCAGGAGAAATAAAAGAAAAAAAAATAGTATAATGAAGTAAGTCTTCTGCTCACCAAGGTTCCATTTATTTGAGAGACACACTCTCTCACACACACACACCTGCACAGAACACACACACACACACACACACACTTACGGTCACAGGAGCGCTGGTCTGCTGTCAGTGTGTATCCAGCATTACAGCTGCAACGGAAGCTTCCAGGAGTGTTTTCACACACGTGTTCACACACACTCTTTGATTCTTCACACTCATCCACATCTGGACCACAGCGAGTGAGAGAGAGAGAGATGGATGAGTGTGTGTGTGTGTGTTTGAACACAGCATGCTTCATCATGTGACCACTGACCGATGCAGTATGGGTGCAGGTGTTGGCGATGTCTCTCGCGGTGGAAGCGGTAACCATGGAAACACGTGCACAACACTCGCCCGAAGTTATCAGTGCACTGTTGCTCACAGGGAGAGCCGGCACACACATCCAGACCTGCACACACACACACACACCCCGTCAACACACACATCCAGACCTGCACACACACCGTCAACACACACATCCAGACCTGCACACACACACACACACACCCCGTCAACACACACATCCAGACCTGCACACACACACACACACACACACCGTCAACACACACATCCAGACCTGCACACACACACACACACACCGTCAACACACACATCCAGACCTGCACACACAGACACACACACACACACACACACCGTCAACACACACATCCAGACCTGCACACACACACACCGTCAACACACACATCCAGACCTACACACACATCCAGACCTGCACACACACACACTGTCAACACACACATCCAGACCTGCACACACACACAAACACACACACACACACCGTCAACACACACATCCAGACCTGCACACACACACACCGTCAACACACACATCCATACCTGCACACACACACACACACACACACACACACACACCATCAACACACACATCCAGACCTGCACACACACCGTTAACACACACATCCATACCTGCACACACACACACACACACACACACACACACACACACCATCAACACACACATCCAAACCTGCACACACACACACACAGTCAACACACACATCCAGACCTGCACACACACACACACCGTCAACACACACATCCAGACCTGCACACACACACACCATCAACACACACATCCAGACCTGCACACACACACACACACACTGTCAACACACACATCCAGACCTGCACACACACACACACACACCATCAACACACACATCCAGACCTGCACACACACACACACACACACACACACACACACACCCCATCAACACACACATCCAGACCTGCACACACACACCGTCAGCAGCACACACACACACCATCAACACACACACACAATCAACACACACATCCAGACCTGCACACACACACACACACACACACACACCGTCTGTCTTCACTTCATGTCTCCCGTCATATTTCGGATCCTATGATGTTGCTCTTACTCATGCTGTTCACTGTTCATAATCAACATAAATGAAATAAAATAACAAAAGCCTATTATAATATTTAAACAAATGTGAAACTGGCAAAGAGCGGATATTGAGCGGACAGTCACGGTGAAAAGTAACTTGAAACTTGTTTTTAAATGGGAAGCGCGTCTTGGTTCACCCTCCGCCTGTCAGAAAATTAATAGGCTATATGCTTTATTACACAAAACGAAACGTTGAAACATTATTATATTTATCAATGACTATATGCTACAGATTGGGGCTGCACGATATTGAAGAAAAATGCGAAATATTATCTTTAAAATAGGCTATATTTAAAATTATATAGCCTAACCCATATAGGCCTACGTGTTTCACAATCTTTTTGTGACAAGAAAACATCGCAACAACTTAAAGTGAACATCAGAGTGTTTTATAATAAGAAGCACTATTTTAACATCAATGTAAACCACGGGGTTTGTTCAGGTTATCCTACATTAGGGATATTTAACAACAGAAACTGAATCAAATGTAAAAAAAAAAAAAAAAAAAAAAAAACACATTAGTTTTCACTGTAGGCCTATTAATTAAATATAGGCCTATACTGATTATTATTAAAGTTACAAAAGTTATTCAGCCAAGAGCAGTGAGTGGTTTTCTCTTGTCTTTTGCTCATGACCAGTTATTGCAAGCCGTTGCGATATGCATATTGCGAAATACATTTGCGATATTTCGATAATTTCGATATATTGTGCAGCCCTTCTACATATGAGGCTTCATATTTTATTGCTATTTGGTATGTATTGTTTTTATCATTGTGTTGTTGGAGGAATTGAAACGTTTTTGTTACTCATTTTTATGAAGTAGGCAATATGTAGCAGGCTATGCAAAAGGATTGTGGTCTAGTTTTGTCTGATGGACTGTCTAACTACTTCAGTAATAATACGGGATCTTATTGTTTTGGTGAGAAGTCTGTTTCTCAGATCAGAATAAAAAAAATGCTTGCCCCCCATATGAAAACGAAATGAGTATACAACATAGTCCTAACAACGATAGAAAACCAATACCCTTAAGACGGATCGCCATTCAGATCTACAATCTACTACGTCTTTCCATCTACTTCATAAGATGGGCTGAACTTTGAGGAAAAGGCTGGGGCTGATTATAATATTATACAAAACGCCGCTTTTTACGCCGTCTTTGTCAGACAGAAGCGCCGCAGATTACGGCGCACTATGGATGGCCTGCGCCGCAGAAACGGCGTCATTGGCTGGATAAAAAAAAATGCTGAATGGAGATAGCTCCAGACGTGCAGACGGGTAGACGTTAAGACGTTAAGACGTGCAGACGTTATCCACACGCACGTTATCACGTCTTTAAGCTTGGTAAGGAATCAAATGACACAAAGCGAGCGCCATAAGATCGACATCCGCTCTCTCTCTCACACCCGTGTTGACGCTCTCACTTTCATTCCTGAGTCGTCTCTGATGGCAGCGCGCGCGCCCTTCAGAGTGCTCTCAGGCGCTCGTCTCCGCAGAGGCGTCTACATGATCAGCGTCATGTTTCATGTTTCTTTCTTATGCCGTTCTTAGCGGGACGCTTGTGAATGTACTACGTCTTACCCGTTTTTCTTTTGTTTCGAGCTGGTGGTATTGGTGTTGGGTTATCACGTTGTTTAGTGTAGGTTTAGCCAGAACAGCAGTCAGCGGACCCGGAAGACTCACCGGAATATTGTCTTTCTTTTTGGACGGGAGGCAGGAGAGAGCTTTGATCCGAAAGACAGCTGTGAGCAGGTTTTTTTTTTCTTTCTGTTTGTTTTACTATTCATTTTACCACCATGCTTTCTTTGTGACTCAATTATTTATCATTTAAACCATTGACAATAAATTGTTTTTGTATTGTCATTTGACGCTTGAGGTGTCGTTTTTATGTGTTATGTTGTCCCTGTTCAAACTCATTTAGTGGGCACGTAACATGCACACACACACACACACACACACACACCGTCAACACACACATCCAGACCTACACACACACACACACACACACACACACACACACACACACACACACATCCAGACCTGCACACACACACACCGTCAGCAGCACACACACACACACACAACGTCAGCACACACTTCATCAGGCTTTTACTAGAATTATTATGACCGCATGAAATCCCAGTTTGAGCTTTTAGCTCATCTATGTGTTAGACTGCTAACAGTGGACTATTCACATTCAGCACACACACACACACACACACACACACACACACACACACACACACACACACACACACCCCATCAACACACACACACCATCAGCACACACACACACACACACACACACACCATCAGCACACACACACCATCAGCACACACACAGCTAAAATAAATAATGTAAAAAATTAAATAAAATTAATAAATGTAAATATACAAAAATAAAATGTAAATAATTAAACCAATAAAAAGAAACTAATAAATAAATACAAATAAACATGATAAAATAAATACATTTAAATAAATTAAAAAAAAATTTAAACATGAATAAAAATGTGAAATAAACAAACAAACAATGAATGAATGATCATATGGGTGACTAGTCTGGTAATATACGTTTCATCATATAAAAAAAATCCATATTTCAGACATGCATAATGACTGATTGTTTACAATCATATAGATGAGCTGAAGATGTACCTACTTTCTGGCACACACTGACCCATCACAAACCTGAAGCCTTCACAGCACGTCCTCCTGCAGACACACAAGAGCTCGCTTACTGCTCCGCTCAGACTATCACAGAAAGTGGACAACATACTCGCACGCATACTCGCTCCATGCATACTCCCACGCATACTCGCATGGCATACTCCCAGGCATAGTCCCAGGCATACTCCCAGGCATACTCCCAGGCATACTCCCAGGCATACTCCCAGGCATACTCGCAGGCATACTCCCAGGCATACTCGCAGGCATACTCCCAGGCATACTCGCAGGCATACTCGCAGGCATACTCCCAGGCATAATCCCAGGCATACTCGCAGGCATACTCCCAGGCATACTCGCAGGCATACTCCCAGGCATACTCCCAGGCATACTCCCAGGCATACTCCCAGGCATACTCGCAGGCATACTCGTAGGCATACTCCCAGGCATACTCCCAGGCATACTCGCAGGCATACTCCCAGGCATACTCGCAGGCATACTCGCAGGCATACTCCCAGGCATACTCCCAGGCATACTCCCAGGCATACTCCCAGGCATACTCGCAGGCATACTCCCAGGCATACTCGCAGGCATACTCGCAGGCATACTCCCAGGCATACTCCCAGGCATACTCGCAGGCATACTCCCAGGCATACTCCCAGGCATACTCCCAGGCATACTCCCAGGCATACTCCCAGGCATACTCCCAGGCATACTCGCAGGCATACTCGCAGGCATACTCCCAGGCATACTCCCAGGCATACTCCCAGGCATACTCCCAGGCATACTCCCAGGCATACTCCCAGGCATACTCGCAGGCATACTCGCAGGCATACTCCCAGGCATACTCGCAGGCATACTCGCAGGCATACTCCCAGGCATACTCGCAGGCATACTCGCAGGCATACTCCCAGGCATACTCGCAGGCATACTCCCAGGCATACTCGCAGGCATACTCCCAGGCATACTCCCAGGCATACTCCCAGGCATACTCCCAGGCATACTCGCAGGCATACTCCCAGGCATACTCCCAGGCATACTCGCATGGTGTACTCGCATGGGATAGTCCTAAAATGGTTCAGGTCATACTTAGAAGGGAGAGGTTATTATGTGAGTATAGGAGACCATAAGTCTGAGTGGACATCCATGACTTGCGGAGTCCCTCAAGGCTCAATTCTTGCGCCACTCCTGTTCAACATGTATATGCTCCCAATGAGCCAAATAATGAGAAAGAACCGAATTGCTTACCACAGCTATGCAGACGACACACAGCTCTACTTAGCCCTATCGCCTAACGACTACAGCCCCATTGACTCCCTGTGCCAATTCATTGATGAAGTAAACAGTTGGATGTGCCAAAACTTTCTTCAGTTAAACAAAGACAAAACTGAAGTCATTGCGTTTGGAAACAAAGATGAAGTTTTCAAGGTGAACGCATACCTTGACGCTAAGGGTTTAACAACTAGTCAAGTCAAGTCAAGTCAAGTCATCTTCATTTATATAGCGCTTTTAACAATGTAGATTGTTTCAAAGCAGCTTTACAGAGATAAACATCCAATTTACGGTAACAGAGATTGTTTTGGCTTTATAGTGATTTTTGAATAATGTTATTTCCAGCTAAAGTTAGTTTTGATTGATTCACTTCCAGCTAAATTATCATTTGTTATTACATTAGGAGCCGCTAAGACGACTGCGTTAACTAAAAATCAAGTCAGGAATCTTGGTGTGTCTCTAGAGTCAGATCTTAGTTTCAGTAGTCATGTCAAAGCAATAACTAAATCAGCATACTATCATCTGAAAAATATTGCAAGAATTAGATGCTTTGTTTCCAGTCAAGACTTAGAGAAACTTGTGCATGCTTTCATCACCAGCAGGGTGTATTATTGTAATGGACTCCTCACTGGCCTTCCTAAAAAGACCATAAGACAGTTGCAGCTCAAACAGAACGCTGAGCAGAACCAGAACACATGAACACATCACACCAGTCCTCAGGTCTTTACACTGGCTCCCAGTTACATTTAGGATTGATTTTAAAGTATTATTACTGGTATATAAATCATTTAATGGCCTAGGACCTCAATATATTGCAGATATGCTCACTGAATATAAACCTAACAGATCACTCAGATCATTAGGATCACATCAGCTAGAAAAACCAAGGGTTCACTCTAAACATGGAGAGTCTGCTTTTAGCTATTATGCCAGCCGCATCTGGAACCAGCTTCCAGAGGAGATCAGATGTGCTCCTACAGTAGTCACTTTCAAATCCAGACTCAAAACACTTCTGTTTAGCTATGCATTTACTGAATGAGCACTGTGCCACTGCTCGTCCGACTGTTTGTACTGTACTTTATTTAATTTTTTATTGTAAACTGTTTTAATTATTCTTATTTCTTTTGATTATTTAAATTTATTCTATTGTAAAGCACTTTGAATTACCATTGTGTATGAAATGTGCTATATAAATAAACTTGCCTTGCCTACATACTTGCATTCACACTTGTATTCTTAGTACATAGTTGCATTCTTGCATACATATATACATACTTGCATACATACTTTCATTCTTGCATACATAAATGCATTTATACTAAATGTACTAAAGTTTTTCTTTGATAAAAACATGTGATGGACATGTGAAAAACAGTCCATTAAAATACGCTTCAAAAGAAGGCACTCTGACACATCTGATTGTGTGTGTGTGTGTGTGTGTGTGTTTATTTTCTCAACACTCGTCCACCAAGTCAGACCCAAGAGACGGTCTTTCCTCTTTTCATCACTCTATCCATCATGTACTCTCTCTCTCCTGTCATCATTTCAGTTTTCTCCACACTTCATCTCTCTGTACACGGCTTTATTTCTACAGTTGATGTTGCGTTCACATACAGCGTAAGAATCACAACATCCTCATCAGAATCATTTACCGCTTCAGACGACAAAAAGCACATGACGAGCTGTTTGTGTGGATGTCTGTGTCGAGAACATGTCAGATCTGTTCCTGTGACCCTTGACCTCCTGACCTCTGCTGCTCCTTTAGGAATCTGACCTCTCTCAACACACATCTCTCTAACAGAGGGACATCATAGACTTCTATTGTTGTTTAAATCGCTGATTATAATGACTACAGAATAACATAACCAAAACCCTAAAAAGAAAAAACTAAATATTATTCACTTAATATTTATATATAAAATAATTTTACTTTTGAGGATGTCGTGTGTGTCAGATTTAGCTCACTTCTGCTGACAATTTTGTCCTCAAATAAACTTCAACACACACACACACAGACACACACACACACACACACACACTCGCACTTCCACACACACTCTCTCTCTCTCACACACACACACTCATCTGGTCTCCATTTGCACAGAATAACACACACGGCTCAATCAGATCTCACTTTTTTAAATTGATCACTGTATAAGGAAATAAATTCAGTATCAATATTTATGATATCATCATCAGCATGCAGCTCATCATTAGAACTGAGAGCGTCTCCATCAGACTTCTACTACAGACTGTGTGTGTGTGTGTGTGTGTGTACTTCAGCACAGACAGACAGAAGCAGTAAATGAGCACGTGAGAGTTTGTCTCTGGTTGTTCTTCACTCGCACCTCTAGAACACCAGCAGTTTCCCATAAAGCACTGCAACACGGCAGCTGTGATCACAAGAGGAGGATTTACCTTCGGATCTCCTGCCAGGAACACACACACACACACACACACGAGCCTGACGCTCACTCAGTCTGATGTATGAAGCGCATGTATGATGATGTATGAAGTGTGTATGATGATGTGAAGCGTGTATGATGATGTATGAAGTGTGTATGATGCTGTATGATGCGTGTATGATGATGTATGAAGTGTGTAAGATGCTGTGTGAAGCGTGTGACAGTGACGTGTACCTGAGACAGATGCTTCTCTGACCTCCAGCTCTCAAACACGGATACTCCACCATCAGCATCTTATTCTCTGGACAATCCTGTCTGCAAGAGACGGGGAGATTCCCCAAAGAAACACACACACACACACACACACAAATCATATGATGTTTGTATTTTATTTTATTTTTGCAACTTACCATTGTATAATGATTGTCTTGTATTCTCATGTTAACAGACAAAAGCATTAAAGAGAATAGAGAATCACAAGAGCCGCTTTAAGACTTTCACTGCCATCAAAGCATTTTTGGGAGTATTAATGTCACTCATAATGATGAAATGATACTTGAACTGGAGAATCAAATCATTTCTCTTTAAATCAACTTGGATCAGTAACACTTTACAATCACACTAACAATGAACAACACTTCTACAGCAATAATTAATCTCAACATTTACTTATTAAAATCAAAAGTTGTATTTGTGAAAACTTAACGTCTATTCATCCATTCAACATTTTTATTAACTAACATTAATAAATGCTGTAAGAAATATATTGCTCATTATTTAATGCGAATGTAAAGTGTAAACGTTGAGATGATCTGGGATCAGATGAGACACAGATGCACAAACACTCACTGCGAGGCGTCAGACGCGTCCACGCCGCGCGTCCACAGAAACACGCACACGACGCCAAATGTTGCACGCGAAAGTCGCGTCATTTCCTTCCCGGATTCACTGTCAGACGATTCCACGCGTCCCACGAAACTAAAGAACTTAATCAAAGAAAGAAAGAAAAGATAAATTCAGTGTGTTATCTCTCAGCTGTGAGCGCGCACTGATACACACTTCAGCACAGAACACACACGACAGATGAAGCCCCGCCTCTTACACACACCTAACACTGTGCAACTCATCAATAATTCAGTGCCTAACTTTAATTGAAACATGAACATATTTTTATATATATAAAGATGCTTGCGTTTTTTATTAATATTAACCTACATGTTAAGGTTACTCTCACAATCACAGCACATTAAAAGTGTAAAGTCCATATCAAATCCTGCAATATTGGATTGTCTATAAATATTACGGTATAAAACTACATTTGATTGATTTTTTTTTTCATGTGTGAAATGTGTAATCTATATTCTGATAATAATCCCGAACAACACACATCAGCATCACAAAAATAAATATTTCTTCTATAAAAAATTAAATTTGAAGTTGAACCTGACCAATATGTTTTCGAATTATACTGCATATGAAATTATAGTTTTACTTGATTAAAATCAGTTAAATGATAAATAATTTCTTGCGCTCAGTGTTGGTGAGTAAATCAGCTTTATTATTTATTATCATAATTCCTGTTTGAGATGGAAATCGTTCCTTTAAATGGATCAAACTCACATTCATCTTGGAGCATTTTCACGATTAATTTCAAAGCAATTTGATTAAATATCAACAATATGATTAGTTTGTGGATTTAAAAGATTTACCCTCTTGGAAACAGCAAAGAAATATGAAATATATGGAGATACACGTTATAAATGTCGTCATGTTTCAGTGTCTGAGGGTTCAGTTCACTTTAGTTTTTTCATTGTAAAAATGTTTGTTTGGTTATTGTTTTGGTTATTCCTCAGTGAGTTATGTGATCATAACCATATCCTGATGCTCTGAACACATGCTTGCTCATGACTAATGAGTGTTTTTGACAAGAACCGCCCAAACCCAAACCCAAACCAGAACCCCCCCCCCCCCCCCCCCCCCCACCCCCCACACAAACACACACACACACACACACCAGAACTCTCTCCCAGAGCGCTTCGTAAAGCTGCGTTATTAAACACCACAGAGAGACGAGGAGGCTTTGGTGTGTTCCTGCTAAACCGCACTCTTCCCACGGGATCCGGCTGGTTCTGTTATGATGGATGTGATTCTGAGCTTTATACTGGCAATATGTTGATAGTCCACTTTACAAGTAACTTTGCAACTACAGGTCAATAACTCTCATTAGAACCACATCAAAAAACATAATATTCTATAATCTCTTGACAACTGATGTGTTTAATGCTCTTGTCCATGTTTCTGTTGCTTTCGTTTGTTCGTTCGGTTATCTGTGCTGTGTCTGAAATCGCATCTCTCTTGAGTAGGTAGCCTACTTTAGAATTTGAGTGATTACTTCAGGCCTGCTAAAAAGTATGTTTTATATATCACACACACACACCAGAATCTGTCTGGATGGTCATCAGGTGGTTTTTGCCGACTCTATTATCAGCGCAGTGAACTGGGACACACTGCTTTTGTCATATACTGTTTTACTTCTACTAGGGAAGTGTGTGATTTTCGGACGCAGACCTCTCTTTCTCTCTCTTACACACACACACACACACAAACAAACACACTCTCTCTCTCTCTTTCTCACACACACACACACACACACACACACACACACACACACACACACACACACACACACACACACACACACACACACACACACACACACACACACAAACAAACACACACAGAGAGAGAGAGAGAGATTCATATCCACAGAAAACATGTCATTTGTGTGCGATTTCTATGGATTTAACTCTGTTTACAGTTTTTGCCCATTGCTTGAACACTATAGACCCATGCTTAGACTAAAGTAACACAACTTGAAGCTTTTGTTACCATACCTCAAACACATGTGCGCATACCTTAAACAAAAGCGCTGCTTTGCACTAGTTGCAATTCTGCAACACACTTACTCCTTTATGCAACACACTTGGTCCTGCATACTACACTCTATTTCATACATAAGACACTTCGTTCAAAAATGAAATCTCAGGGTGCCATTTGTATAACACATGTATCCAAAATACAAAACACATCGGGTAATTGAAACCACTCAAATACACACTTGAAGGCACTTACTTGCAAAACTGAACACCAATCAGCCAGCTACAAAAAGCCCTCAGTTTAGCCATTTCAAGAACTTTGCAAGCATGGATGGAGGGAGAGCAAGAGGCAGAGGTAGAGGAAGAGGAAGATGAAGAGGAGGACAAGGTCAAAGTCAAAGCGGCCATGCACGGACCCCTATTTTTGATGATATAAGAGCAACTTTGGTGGACCATGTCAACAACCATGGCCTGACTATGAGGGAAGCTGGGCAGAGAGTCCGCCCACATCTAAGCCGTTTCACAGTGGCATCTGTAACAAGAACATTCCGACTAGAAAACAGACATGTCTTCACCTCTCTATCTTCTACTCTACTATTATTTACAGCACTGGACTGTATATCACATTACCACATCACGTGTACAGGGTATTGCAGGGTGCTAATGCACCTTTTGCAGCCAAAGTGGTAGTTTTTGCGAAACATACCATGATGATTACTTACAGTAGATTGAGATGTTTTAGTACAGTGGATGATACAGTATATACAGTAAAGTATGTAAGAAAAGAAGCAAACCGATGATAATTTGTGGTTGTATTTCTCTAGAATGACTAGAAGACCTTCTGGGGGAGGACGCCAACGCCTGTTCACGCAACAGCAGGAACTCGCCGTTGTGGACCTGGTGAGGGCAGACAATGCCATCCGTCTCCACCAGCTACGACAGAAAATACTTGCAGACAGGCGAGTGTTCAACAACATAAACCATGTGAGCATCTTGGGAAAACACAACATCACCATGAAGCAGCTCTACAGGGTCCCATTTGAGAGGAACAGTGTCAGGGTCAAAGGACTTCGAGCTGAATCTGTACGGGTAAGTCTAACTGTCCTTTACATTTATAATACAGTAT
>NW_026606821.1:110000-112500 GCF_029890125.1 Rhinichthys klamathensis goyatoka
GCTGTAATTACACTCTATTTAGCACAAACAGGGTTACCATAATATGTGAGCAACATGTATGTACATGTTTATATTTTTGAGAGAATATTGTTTATGCGTGGTTATTGAAAAAAACTAAAACTTAAAGTTTCTGAAATAAGGCCACAAAACACATACTAAATGTTTCCACAAGACTTTTGACTAATGGATGTTGTGGCCTAGAGTTTTTTCTTCAAAATGATCTGAAAATCATCCTGTCTAATCATTCACATAAAACAATAGATTGGTTTAAATTTAAAAATGACACTTTTTGTTTGGAAAGGCAATATGCGCAGGGGTGTGACCTGCTGTGATTCACACCTGAGAAGACAATGGGCCCGCATAATGAGCGCATAATGGGGCTGCATACTAATGACCCTTTCATTCAGGTGTGTCACTGAGCCACAAGAATGCAATGACAATATATATATATATATATATATATATGGGCCTGTATAATACAAAAGTGGTTCACAGTTCCAATTATTTATTTATTTTTCAAATTGTGCTTGCAAATTGTATAATATCAAATGTAAACATTTCTAGTAATTGTGCAGGTAATTCTCATACTGTTTTTACAGAAAGTTTGGGAATATATCCCAAATGTCACTAATAAAACAAAATACAAATACATTTTTTTTTTTTTTTTTTTTACCTCCTCTTCGGAGGGCAACTTTATTTATTTATTTTTATTTTATTTTTGTTTTAAAACTTTAGACTGGTAACTGATAACGAGTTTGTGCTGAGTGCAGGCCACTGAGCTGGTCTACAGACTGGTAACGGGAATGTGCTGATTGCAAACTGCTGGGCTGGGACACAGACTGAGAGCTGGTTTATGCTGACTGCAGGCCACTAGGATGGTCCACAGACTAGTAGCCAGTTTGTGCTACACGCAGACCACTGAGATCTAGTCCACAAACTGTGAGGTGGCTTAAGCTGGTTGTTGAATGCCAGACTGGTCCACAGTTTGTAAGCTGGCTTGGGCTAGTTTTTGGATGCCGGACTGGACCGCAGATTATGAGCTGACTTGGGCTGGTTATTGCATACTAGACTGGTCTGCCGATTGTAAGCTGGTATATGATGGTTGTTAAATGCCAGATTGGTCCACAGACCGTAAGCTGCCTTGGGCTGGTTGTTGAATGCCATACCAGTCCACAAATTGTGAACAGACTTGGGCTGGTTGTTGAATGCCATACTGGACCACAGACCGTAAGCTGACTTGGGCTAGTTGTTATATGCCACACTGGTCCACAGATTGTGAGCTCGTCTTGGCTGGTTGTTGGATGCCAGGCTGGTCCGCAGATTTTGAGCTAGCTTGGACTAGTTGTTAGATGCCGAACTAGTCCACAGATTGTGAGCTGGCTTAGGCTGGTTGTTGGATGCCAGACTGGTCCACAGATGGCGAGCTGACTTGGGCTGGTTGTTTAGGTGCCAGACTGGTCCGCAAGCTGTGAGCTGACTTTGGCTGGCTGTTGGATGCCGGGCTGGTCCACAAATTGTGAGCTGATTTGGACTGGTTGTTGGATGCTAGACTGGTCCACAGACTATGAGCTGACTTGGGCTGGTTATTGGATACCAGACTGGTCTACAGGTTATGAGCTGACTTGGGCTGGTTGTTGAATGCCAGACTAGTCCACAGACTGTGAACTGGCTTGAGATGGTTATTGGATGCCAGACTAATCCACATACTGTGAGCTAACTTGGGCTGGTTGTTAGATGCCAGACTGCCAGACAGATTTTACAGATAAAATACAACAAAACAAGCATCATTCTTCTTCATTTTTGACACGATATGGGACATCTGATTACAACAGCACTTGCTTACATCAGTTAATAGTTCATAAACTATTGCTTCAACTGATCTCAAGCATCTTTAACTTCAGTTAACACAGAAATGAACGAGTAACTGCACTTACTTCTGCTCAGCCATGAACTAGTCGAAAGCTGATGACGTGACATGCAGATAGGCCCGCCCTCACGTGATACTGATTGGTCGATTGATAAGCTTAAATCTGATTGGCTAAAGAGTACGACTGCTCTGTGTTACGAGTACGACTGCTCTGTTTTAGAGTAAGCGCTGCCAGGAAAGTCTAAAAAATACACACACACACATCCAAGGCGATGCGTATGTAAATGACGATTTGCACATTCAAATTCAAGGACATTCTCGTACATTTTAAACATTCAAAGGTTTTTGTGCACAGTTGTATATCTACGAATTGTGTTTTGCATTTGTGAAATGTTTTTATGAATATGTAATTTTATTTTGCGCATGTGAATTGTTTTTTGTGAATATAATTTTTTTTATCACGTACATTTTTGTGTGTGTACGTGAATTAGGTTTCACGCATGTGAAATTGTCTACCCACGTGTGAATCATGTTTCTTGCGTGAATTATAATTAAGACTATTCTGCTTCCATAGTGGATCGCCTCAGAGCATTTGTGTTTGAATAGAGCGCGCGCTCCGTGGGCGTGGTCAAA
>NW_026606821.1:117500-122500 GCF_029890125.1 Rhinichthys klamathensis goyatoka
TTTAAACTGCAAACTTGCCAAATAAATAAAAGGATTCATTGAATTTCCATTTGATTACATTGTTAACTAAATTGTAAGTTATAAATTGATTTAATTACCTCTATTTTTCAAAGCAAATTTGTATTTGATATTAGAATGTTTTTATATTCTATGCCCTTCTGACAGTTTAATAAACCACTATAAACTGATACGTGGAAAAATACGTGATATACCACGAAAACACCAGAATATTTAAAGACTACTTTAAAGGTGAAGATAAATGAAGTCACATGGTGCACCTTTAAAACTATATTGTTCTTTCCATTACAATTGCTTAAACTCCAACATAATGTTTTATCATTCTTTCATATCGGAGCTCATTTATTTTAAACCGGCATTAGCTCAACACATGTTTGCATTACAGTGTGTTCATTCTCGATTTCACTGAATACACTCCGTCTGCACATTGAAATCTTGATCCAATGCAGAAAGACAAATATTCAGAGAGCGACAGACACATTAAGGCCATTCTGCATGCGTGCAATTGCATTGAAATACAGTCTGTGGCTTCCATCTACACTTCCATGAGCATTTGGAGATTTATAAATAAAATTATTCTGCTATCACTTTAACTGATATGCATTGCATTTTTCATCAGATTTTTAATTTGGCCAAAACCAATCATGAATATTTGATTGCATCTTAGTTTCCGAGATGTGATTTGCGATCTCACATTTCAACGCAGAGTTTATCGCAACTACAGCATGAAGTGATCAACAGGTGAAACAAACAATAAATCAATGAAATCGTTTGCTTAATTTAACTGGAATCTTTCAACCCGCCATCCTTCATTTGACGTGTCATTCCGTTACAAGATAAACTAGTGAAACAAACACTACAAGCAGCACTAATACCACTAAATCATGATAGTCCATTAAGATCAGTTTTAGTATTAGTCATTTTAGTACTTTATTTAGTTTGTTGCCAAGACAACATTTCTAATTTTCTAACTAAAGTATGTTTTTCAACTAATTTTATTTTATTTCTTTTTTCAATTATCGAATACATTTTAGTGTTAGTTTACGGCATCGGGACCCCAGACAGCAGCAGTTTCAGATCCGGCCCACATCTGGTACACTCGTTTATGAATTATGTTGTTTTATCTCATTTTAAAGAAATAAATTCGCCAGTGTTATTTTAGTATCACTATTATAGCTTTTATATTTTATGTTCATTTTAAATTTAGTGTAAGTTTGTATTAATTTTGTTGTCTGTTTTTGTCATTTTTATTAGATTTTGTTAACTTTTTTTAGGTGAAATTCGAAAAATTAGAATATCGTGCAAAAGTTCGTTTATTTCAGTAATTCAACTTAAAAGGTGAAACTAATATATTATATAGACTCATTGCAAAGTGAGATATTTCAAGCCTTTATTTGTTATAATTGTGATGATTATGGCTTACAGCTTATGAAAACCTTTTCACAATATTCTAATTTTGACTTTGGGGTTTTCATAAGCTGTAAGCCATAATCATCACAATTATAACAAATAAAGGCTTGAAATATCTCACTTTGCATGTAATGAGTCTATATAATATATTAGTTTCACCTTTTAAGTTGAATTACTGAAATAAATGAACTTTAGCACGATATTCAAATTTTTCGAGTTTCACCTGTATATGGGCCCAGATGTGGGCCGGATCTGGGCCGACACTATGTTGATGTCTGGGACTGATCCGTTCACTAGTGCAAAATCATCTGATGTTTTAACTAACTAATCATGACACCCTGCAGGGATATTTGCAAACAAGTTCAGCACAAAGTCTCCTCAAACCAGGCTCCTCAGTCAGTGGCCTCCAGAGCTGTCACAGGAGCGATCTGATTGGTTCGGGGGCGTGTCAATCAAACGCTGCTGGCCTATGAGGCGTGAGGCTGGAGCTCATGCCAATACGCCGTCTCCACCTGCGCCCTGTCGCACATCTCCCTCCAGTGCTGGCTTCCCACATCAGAACCCTCCTGGCCAATCAGAACACGGCCCAGAATGCAACTCTTCGTGTATCGCCTTCCCTGTCAATCAATAATAGAGCCATGTCATTATAGAGAGTATGCACTGAGTCACTTTCCCACGGGAACACACTCCCTCGCCGGACTGAGTGGCGGAAGAGCAGCGGAGTGACTGGAGTCAATAGAGGAAACTGTGAATAAACGAGTAAAACAAACAATTATCAGTTTAAACTAAAGCTTGGACTCGATATAGAGTTTCTTACGACTGACCAGAGATCCGGTGATCGTGGATATGGACATGCGGCAGGAGTCGTGTTTCCTCACGTTTATATGAGCCTGATTTCCACACCGGGAAAAACATAAAGCAAATTTGCCTGTGAACGCTTTATATAAACACAATATAGGTGTAAATCCATGATATCACTCTTATATATCATCATATCGTCCAGCTCTAAAACTTGTGTCGCTTTTATCAGTGTTTATTTAAAAACGTCCAATTATGCAGAATATCCGATGGTAAATATTTAATTGATGAGTTGTCAATACAATATATAGTGTGTGATTTTACCCCATAATTCAGCATATCTACACAGACTGAAAACTAAATCCACCGTTCTCTGCCTGGAGTCGTTGTTTCTGTGAATCGCGGATCCAGTCTGTAAAAATATACCTCAAATTTCTAGTCAAATCTATTTATTCAGTCAATCTCAAAACTCTTCCCGTTTTAGATGTGATGAGTCAGAAAAAGAAAAAAATGATTAAATCTCTTGCTTATGTTTTATCATTCAATCATTATAGATCTTCAATATGATTTAATTAAATGTAATCAATCATATGTTAAGAAATCATTATCACATTGATGTGTTTCTCATTACTATCATTTTGATGTTAACCATTATTATCATTTGAAATGTATGTTTGATGCTTTTCTTTTATTAATCTTTATGCCTCAAATGTACAGTATCTGATTGACTGAGTGTGAACTTTCGTACTTGTTGTTTCGATGAGGGCAAAAGTCTACAAGTTTCCGAAAGACGGATCACAAATGCGCGACTGTCTCAGAATAAAGTGGTAAACTAATGTAATCTCAGCTAAACATCGGGCAGTGTACGGCTAACACTTAAGAGTGTGAAAACACAAACACTAGATGTGTGTGTGTCTAGCGTGTCTGCTTCGATCACTAGATGTGTGTGTGTCTAGCGTGTCTGCTTCGATCACTAGATGTGTGTGTGTGTGTGTGTGTGTGTGTGTGTTTTCCGCAGCATTCACGCTGTGTGTAATAGCCGACGGTGACATCACATGATGTGTCTCAATAGACGTTATGCACATGATGTCACACATCATATCACAGAATCCTGAAAGATAAGAGTTATCACAGTTTCCATAGAAATATGAAGCAGCACGACTGTTTTCAACACTGATAATAATCATAAATGTTTCTTGAGCATCAGAGCATCATATTAGAGTGATTTCTGAAGGATCATGTGACACTGAAGACTGGAGTAATGATGCTGAAAATCACAGGAATAAATTACACTTTACTATATATTCACATAGAAAACAGCTGATTTAAACTCCATTAATATTTTGTGATTTTACTGTATTTTTTAAATGAAATAAATTCAGCTTTGATCACAGGAATAAATTGCATTTGACTACATATTCACATAGAAAACAGCCATTTTAATTTCTAATAATATTTTGTGATTTTTACTGTATTTTTAATTAAATAAATTCAGGTATTATCACAGGAATAAAATACATTTTTCAATATATTCACATAGAAAACAGCCGTACATTGTAATAATATTTCACACAACACTACTGATTGTATATCCAGTATCAGTGCAGATCACACACACACACACACACCTGCGTGACGATGAGCTCCAGCGACAGGGCACTGGCGTCTCCGGCTGGAAGGTCGAACAGAAAGGGTGTGTTCCACGCGGCGTTCGCTCCACTCGCTCCCTTCGTCTCCTTAGTGCTGATGACTTTACCATCCCGACGAAGGTTGAGCACTACATAGTGATCTACACAGACAAACACAGTCACTCCCAATCCAGCGCCAGCGATTCACTTCATCTGAATATGAGCAACTTTACATGCTTTTGAAATATACATTTATTCATTTATCAGATGTTTTCATTCAAAATAGATAGATATATAGACAGACAGACAGATAGATATATAGACAGACAGACAGATAGACAGACAGAAAGATAGATAGATAGACAGACAGACAGATATATAGACAGACAGACAGACAGACAGATAGATATATAGACAGACAGACAGATAGATAGATATATAGACAGACAGACAGATAGATATATAGACAGACAGACAGACAGATAGATATATAGACAGACAGACAGATAGATAGATATATAGACAGACAGACAGACAGATAGATATATAGACAGACAGACAGACAGATAGATATATAGACAGACAGACAGACAGACAGAAAGACAGATAGATAGATAGACAGACAGACAGATATATAGACAGGCAGACAGGCAGATAGATAGATAGATGGATAGACAGACAGACAGACAGACAGACAGACAGACAGATGATAGATAGATAGATAGATAGATAGATAGATAGATAGATAGATAGATAGATAGATAGATAGATAGATAGATAGATAGATAGATAGATAGATAGATAGATAGATAGATAGATAGATAGATAGACAGACAGATATATAGACAGACAGACAGATAGATAGATGGATAGATAGACAGATAGACAGACACACAGACAGATAGATAGACAGACAGATAGACAGACAGATAGATAGACAGACAGATAGATAGAAGGATAGATAGACAGACAGACAGACAGACAGATAGATAGACAGATAGACAGATAGAGAGATAGATAGATAGATAGACAGACAGATAGATATATAGACAGACAGACAGATAGATAGATGGATAGATAGACAGACAGAGAGATAGACAGACAGATAGATAGAAGGATAGATAGACAGATAGTTAGACAGACAGA
>NW_026606821.1:125000-127500 GCF_029890125.1 Rhinichthys klamathensis goyatoka
TCCATCTGCCCATTCCTCCATTTATCCATCCATCCACCCATCTGTCCATTCCTCCATTTATCCATCCATCCACCCATCTGTCCATTCCTCCATTTATCCATCCATCCAACCATCTGTCCATTCCTCCATTTATCCATCCATCCATCCATCCGTCCATCCATCTGTTCAAGTTCCTCCATCCATCTGCCCATTCCTCCATTTATCCATCCATCCATCCATCTGTCCATTCCTCCATTTATCCATCCATCCAACCATCTGTCCATTCCTCCATTTATCCATCCATCCATCCGTCCATCCATCTGTTCAAGTTCCTCCATCCATCTGCCCATTCCTCCATTTATCCATCCATCCACCCATCTGTCCATTCCTCCATTTATCCATCCATCCATCCGTCCATCCATCTGTTCAAGTTCCTCCATCCATCTGTCCATTCCTCCATTTATCCATCCATCCATCCATTCATCTGTCCATTCCTCCATTTATCCATCCATCTGTCCATCCATCTGTCCATTCCTCCATTTATCCATCTGTCCATTCCTCCATTTATCCATCCATCCATCTGTTCAAGTTTCTCCATCCATCTGTCCATCCATCCATCTGTCCGTTCCTCCATTCATTCATCCATCCATCCATCCGTCTATCCATCTGTCCGTTCCTCCATCCATCCATCCGTCCATCCATCCATCCATCTGTCCGTTCCTCCATCCATCCGTCTATCCATCCGTCCGTCCATCCATCCATCCGTCTATCCATCTGCCCATCCATCCATCCATCCATCTGTCCGTTCCTCCATCCATCTGTCCATCTGTCCATCCATCCATTCATCCATCCATCTGTCCGTTCCTCCATCCGTCCGTCCATCTGTCCGTTCCTCCATCCGTCTATCCATCCGTCCATCCATCCGTCCGTCCATCCATCTGTCCATCCATTCATCCATCCATCCATCCATCTGTCCGTTCCTCCATCCATCCATCCATCTGTCCATCCATTCATCCATCCATCCATCCGTTCCTCCATCCGTCCGTCCATCCATCCATCCGTCCGTCCATCTGTCCGTTCCTCCATCCGTCCGTCCATCCATCCATCCGTCTATCCATCTGTCCATCCATTCATCCACCCATCCATCTGTCTGTTCCTCCATCCATCCGTCCATCCATCCATCCGTCTATCCATCTGTCCGTCCATCCATCCATCCGTCTATCCATCTGTCCATCCATCCGTCCGTCCATCTGTCCGTTCCTCCATCCGTCCGTCCATCCATCCATCCGTCTATCCATCTGTCCATCCATTCATCCACCCATCCATCTGTCTGTTCCTCCATCCATCCGTCCATCCATCCATCCGTCTATCCATCCATCCGTCCATCCATCCATCCGTCTATCCATCTGTCCGTCCATCCATCCATCCGTCTATCCATCTGTCCGTTCATCCATCCATCAATCAAACAAATCTCTCTCTACAAACATCCCAAATTTTCAAACTATGCAACTCTTTTTTTTTTGTAAAGCCATCATTCACAGTTTTTCCTCTCCTCTCTTTCCCTCCTGTGCTGCATTCCTGATCTCCTCTCAGAGGCGCAGCACTGGCTCCAGGCCACACACACACACACACACACACACACACACACTGGTCACGCAGTCCTCGATCCCACTGCAACAGCTCTGCAGAGTTTCTGTGCTGATGATATAGAGATATCTGTCTATCTATCTATCTATCTATCTATCTATCTATCTATCTATCTATCTATCTATCTGTTTGTTTATCAATCCATCCGTCTGTACGTTCATCCATACATTTGTTCATCGTTTCATCCATCTATCTTTCTAACTATCTATCTATCCATCTATTTATCATTTATCTATTCATCTATCTATCTATCTATCTATCTATCTATCTATCTATCTATCTATCCATCTACTGTATGTTTGTCACTCTATCACACTGTATGGGCCCTATTTTAAGGATCTAAGCTCATGGTCTAAAGCGCACAAGCGTGTCTGAATCCACTTTTGCTAGTTTAATGACGGGAAAAATGGTCGGTGCTCCCGGCGCTGGTCTAAAGGCTCGTCCCTATTCTCTTAATGAGTGATGGGTGTGTTTTGTCTCTATTCTCTTAATGAGTGATGGGTGTGTTTTGTCTCTATTCTCTTAATAAGTAATGGGTGTGTTTTGTCTCTATTCTCTTAATGAGTGATGGGTGTGTTTTGTCTCTATTCTCTTAATGAGTGATGGGTGTGTTTTGGGCGTAACGTGCAATAAACCAATCAGAGTCTCATCTCCCATTCCCTTTAAAATCCAGTTGCGCTCGCGCCATGGCGGATTCGCTATTCACATGGAGGAATTTGCCAGCGGAAAGACTGAACGCGTCTCTAGCGAGGAAACGGATCTGCTCGTGGGCGAGTTTAAAGTGTGTGTCTGTGTGAGGTTAAAGCACAAACAGACCATCTATGGGACAAAGTACCTTCTTCGGCCTCCGTCTCGCAGTGTTGAGTTGACAGTT
>NW_026606821.1:132500-202500 GCF_029890125.1 Rhinichthys klamathensis goyatoka
TGACGTCCATAGTTCTGGTTGCTTTGCGGTTTGAAAGTCCTTGCAGTGTTTCAAAGTAAATCTTCAAGTCAGCCTTAAAATGGTTGATGTTGGGTATGCTTTCAGACCATTTACATTTTCTATGTAAAACTTACCAAGTAAAAAGATAAGATTTAACATAAAAACGTGACTCTGTCTAGATCTTTTTTGTCGTAATAAAAAAAACATCACTTTTCTCTATGTGAACTTTAATTCCACTTAACATATTAAATAGATATTCCACATCAATCCAAAAGAATTTCACATACATAGGCCTATGTATCACTAGTATCTAATGGAATATATACTATCTAAAATATCAATTGTAGTAGCATGAGAATAGATACTAGTATGTTTTAAGGATTAAATGTTAAAACGGCTTGCCATAGGTGTTCGGTCAAAAGAATAAATAAAAAAAATGTATTCATCCACTCACAAAACTATAGAGCAACGTTTCTACCAAACTCTTCATCAGGCCAAATCTATTGCCATAAAAAAGACATTAAAAAGCTGCATTTGCAATCCAATGTTTGCTTCCATAATGTGATGTTTTTCTGAGTAAATAAAAAATAGATTTTATCCAACAATACCAAGACATTTCATAGAAGACATATTAACAGTTATAGATGCAAATAATGTCTAAAAAGAACATCGTGCACTTTATCAATGTATTCTATAAGATAAGCTAATATGTTTCTTCAGGAATTTATTTTTTATTAGTCACCAATTCATATTTTTCCCTTTTTATTTCTTAAGTTTGTGTTTAGCTTACGACTTTAGTTTAAAAACTGAGGACATGCCAAATATATCATTTGCATTATTTAAAACCATTACTGCTGCTAGTAGGCTACTACAGACGGACATTTTATACAGCTCAAGTATCAATAGTTTATCTTTACATCCAGACAGCAAAACAAAGGATTTTTTTTCTCACAGAATTTGCAGCATCATGTGATTTTCAAAAGCCCACAGCATCGCACATTTTGGATTAAATTATTTACCCCTTGTTAAACATTTTAATCTGTCATTAAAAACGTTTGGTTACAAACAGCCAAGTTGCTCTCCCAATACTTGTGTAAAAGCATCTTGTTATTTTCTACTCTGACAAATTAACCTACAAGATTTGTGTTTTTTACAAAGAGGACTTTTGTTTTGGCGTGCATGCGCAGTGCAGCATCAGGCAGGGGTAGTTAGACGTTACAGACTGTTATTAGTACAGAGACTAGCTTTTCGGTGTATGATAGAAAGAAAATAGTCAAAACATGGACACTATAGGCGAGGAGCAGACACGGTTTGTTTATTTAAGTTCTTGTCATTTCTGACATGTGATGTTCACTTATATATCGCTTAAACCATTAAATCATCGTACATAACGCGTCTTCTCTGACAAATTATGATGATGATGTCATTTCGCGCACTTAGATTACTTAAATTCAATTTATTCTAATTCTTATTTATTTTAATTCAGTATTCCAGTCGACCGTTAACTGCCATGTGGCGGACGCTTAACTTACTCGTCAGTCACACATTTCGAATTAAATGAGAACATCTGTAACGTGTGTAAGGCAGCATTGTATTGTATTTATTGTACAACTGAGTGTTTAATTACAGTTATATTGGCATTCAGATGGAGAACTACAGCATATCCCACTATCAAGTGCACTGCACACACACACATGGCTGAGATAACATGAAACCGCGCCTCTAAGGAAGTTTGACAGACGCACTTTAAAACTCACTCAGTCTGTCAAAACTCGCTTGCTAAGATGGACTGGACGGGTTTCTGTGTGCTGTTGATATTGATTTCATGTGTTTGCTCAACAAAACTGCATTATGATGCTCGAGTGACGGTGAAAAACGAAGGTAAGCGAACATTTACTTGTTATTTTCTCAGAATCATCGTTTTTTTTTTAAAACTAACCAAACACACACACACACACACACTATATATATATATATATATATATATATATATATATATATATATATATATATATATATATATATATATATATATTTCATTTTGTCCAAGGAGCGGTTTTGTTACTAAGAAAAGTCAAGTATAGCTCCATCATTGCTCAAAGTAAAAAAAAATCATACTTTATGATGTTAGTTTTAATAAAAATATAATTAAAAAAATTTAATCAAGGAAATTTCTCTGGCATTTCTTTCTTTTTGCTGTATCGGAAACGTACAGAATATATATATATATATATATATATTAGGGGTGTAATGGTTCACAAAATTCACGGTTCGGTTCATACGGTACACTTGTCACGGTTCGGTTCGGTACAATTCGGTACGTTTCCGATACAGCAAAAAGAAAGAAATGCCATAGAAATTTCCTTGATTTAATTTTTTTAATTATATTTTTATTAAAACTAACATCATAAAGTATGATTTTTTTTTACTTTGAGCAATGATGGAGCTATACTTGACTTTTCTTAGTAACAAAACAGCTCCTTGGACAAAATGAAATGTAATATTGTAGTAGTTATAAACAAAGGTTTATTTTAGTTCAGATTAACATTTGAGGGCAGCAATTGTATATTCATTATGTCAAAATAAAACTGAAGGGATGTTACTTGAAAGAATTATAGCCTACTATTCCTGCCAAACTTCCATGGTTACAGTTAGTAGTGTTACTACAGTTAGTAGTGTTACTACAGTAAACCCATGGTGAATGTTGCTGATCTGTGGGCACTGGATAGTTCATTCATGGCACAATGTTTCTTCCTGATTTCAGCGCTGTTTGATCCGTTAATAACGGAGAAATGTGAATGTTTCTCGCTAGATCTCGCAGCGATGTTATTACTTCAGTGGCGAATTCAAATGCTTTCTTTACTGGATTTGGCTGTGTAGTAACAGTGCTGATGATGAAGATCGACTCGCGCTGCTTTGGTCCAAACTGATAAATGGTCCGTCAACCACACAATAACGAGTGGTTTCGTTCCACTTACATTACATTTGCCATTTTGATGTTGGGCAATGTTGTGGTCACGCCAGCGTCTCTTACATTATAAGCACGCTTGCCACGCGTGACGCACCTACATTTGAAATAACGAAATTTTGGTCAGCAGGAAAAATGGTCCAACAAACCGTTCGGTTCAAAAATGCGTACCGAAAACCGAACCGAAAGCCTCGTACCGAACGGTTCAATACGAATACGTGTATCGTTAGACCCCTAATATGTATATATAAAACATAGGCTGTTACAGTCCAAGCTTCAAGCTTGGAGTGAGAATTATTTTAATATAATTTAAATTACTTTTAAATAATATACATTTTATAATATTACTATAATATAAAAATAGTATATTAAAGGTATAGCGGAGGATCTTTCCGAATTTTAGAGAAGACCCGCCCTCTCCAATTTTTTTAAAAATGCACATGCGCAACACTCTATTTGCTCCCGAGAGGGAACGCCTATTAAACTTTTACTAGCAGTGATTTTAAATGGATTTCTCCAAATAGCATGACAAACTTTACCTGTCTAGTAGAATCTTCGCGACTGCGGCATCAGTGGGAAGCCCAACCTGTACTTTTAGCGCACGCCAGCGTGTGAAATATTCACCCAAAATCACTCTGGTCCTGTTTCTATATTCTGCGGCCTTTCTCTTCTTATCATACACTTCGTATACATTTTTTCTCTTTCGACCCTCAGCCATTTTCAAAGGAATGGCTGAAACCGTAACTCATCACACATAATACACCTGAAAGTGCGCATGCGCAGAAAGCGAAAACTACATAGGGACGAGCACGTACGACGGCCTTAAGTAAACATATCACCAGAATGATTGACACTTAGGTGGACCAATAGTATAGGCTACCCACCCGGAAAAAGAAAATCCTCCGCTATACCTTTAAGTGATTTCATACAATTAATACAAAGTGGTTTTTATAATAACATTTTTCTAACAATATAAGAGTAAAAATAGAATGGATATGTAATATAGCTAGTGCCTATATTTAGCAAAATAAAATGCTCGTCCCTAAAGTAATTTTTCTAGCTTACTATGCTATGATCATTGAATGGCTTTTCTGAGGTAAATCAGTCTTTGTTTTAGTTGGGCTCTTGACCCTCACATAATTAACTTTAGATTTTGTTTGGCTGCTGTACATGAGTTATAACAGCCAGTTGAACAAATAGAAAAGGTGATTTGATCGTGTTTGGTTGTGTTTTAACATAATCATTATTTCACAATCATTTGACCCGAACTCATATAGTTAAGTTTACCTTATGGATTTAAGCAGCACTATCATTGTAGAGCATACCATTTTTACCCTGTTCAATGAAATCCAAATGATCAAATCAGTAAAATAAAAAAAAAACTTCTAAAAACAATTGTATGCAGGCACACACAGACATCAAGAATTAGCGTATGAATCTCAGCAATGGTGACAAACAGATCACCTCTGAACATAAGCTCATTATTTATTCATGCAGCAATGCATGATGGGAGCCATGAATGAGTTTTGATTTGTGGCACCCAGAATGCACTGCAACATGCTTTATAATTGTCACCATTGTTGAGATTCACAGGCTGATTCTTGATGTCTGTGTGTGCCTGCATAAAATATTTTTTTAGAAGTTTATTATTTTTATTGATTTGATTACTTGGATTTCATTGAAAAGGCTAAAAATGGTATGCTCTACAATAACAGTGCTGCTATAATCCCTAAGGTAAACTTAAATTGGGTTCTATAGGAGTTCAGTGATTGAGGTCTAATATGAGTTCAGTGATTGAGGTCAAATGATTGTGATATAATGATTATGTTAAAACACAACCAACACTATCAAATCACCTTTTCTATTTGTTCATCTGGCTGTTATAACTCATGTACAGCAACCAAACATAATCTAAAGTTAATGATGTGAGGGTCAAGAGCCCAACTAAAACAAACACTGGTCACCATAATGGTGACTTAAATTTCCGGTTTTCTCCTTCAGTGATTTTGCTTGTTAACATCAGGTGTCTTCAATAATGCTCAATCATCACTCAATTATTCACTTAATTAGCCTATCTCATTAACTTTAACACTGCTTCAGTGTTCATTTAACACTCTGCTTAGAGTTTAATTGGGTTGCTTAAAATGACTTAATTCCATCATGTTGAAGTTAGATGAACAAATTATGTTTGTTTAACGTAACCCAGTTATGTGGAACCTGTTGACATAAAAAAGTTAATTAAAGCCAACATATCAGAACCTGTTGACATAAAGTTAATTAAAGCCAACATATCAGAACCTGTTGACATAAAGTTAATTAAAGCCAACATATCATTTTTTTGAGTGTGTTGAAGTTACATGAACAAATTATGTTTGTTTAACGTAACCCAGTTATGTGGAACCTGTTGACATAAAAAAGTTAATTTATGGAACCTGTTGACATAAAGTTAATTAAAGCCAACATATCATTTGGCTTAACATATCAAGCTTCCATATTAATGTGCCTGTAGGCACATTAATACGGAAGCTTGTTTCTGTCACGGAATAAAACAATTCAAAAGATAAGTGCGACTTGTTTACATCTCACAATTCTGATATAAAAAATATAAACTCGCAATTGCGTTAAAGTCAGAATTGCGAGTTTATATCTTGCAATTCTGACTTTAACTACACCCTTGCCTCATTTAGTATTAGCGGTTTTATGAATATGCAAATGTGCCCCGCCTCCACGCACTCACATTAGCTCAGAGATTCACTCGTTGACGATCACACGTTGACCTGATTGGTTACAAGGTGGTTTGTGACATCAGAAACTGAGTAGGTTACGACTGTAACCTCTGTTCCCTGAGAACAGGGAAAGAGACACTGCGTCGATTTGACGCTATGGGGAACGCCTCCATGTGAACCGGTGTCTGAAATGCTTATCTAATCACGGCAATTCTTTTGGCCGGCAACAGCCTATGACATCACTAGTAGTGCGACCCGGAAGTATATATAATTGGAGCCTGGAGAACATGTCAACAACTTATCGTCTGAAGGGACTGTTCAGCAAGCACCCTCAAGGCATGGCGAAAGATGCAGTGTCATACACAGTCGTAACCTAGACATTCCCTTTCGAAAGGGAGCTCGCACTGCATCCATTTGGCACTATGGGGAATGATATACCAACGCCACCATGCTGAGGGGAGTGCATGCCAAATTATGGCTGTGACAAAAACGTCAAAAAATGGCAGTTTCACTGAAATGCCAAAACACTCCCCCTTCGGGTCACAGTATTCCCTACAGCCACTGCCCATAAGCCTCAAAGAGGCCCCCGATACAACGAAGGCCTACCAAGGCCGCTCAAAGGCCTGGAACCAACAGCTTCCATGGAAGGGGTTCCTTTAAGGGTATATGGCCAGAGGGTCCGAAAGCAGTACTGTTCAGTCACTTTTTGATGGAGACATAAAGTCAACCCCACATGCCACCAGGGAGGCTAACCTGGTCTATTTTACTGACCTAGTCTTCTGTTTCCTAAACAGAGTCTCTAACGTTATTTGCCTCACTTGTGTAGGCATCCGATAGGCAGGACTGCAGATAGTGGCAGTAATCGCTCACAGACCGGATCATAAAGACGGGCATCCTGGGGAGTAGAACTCAGCATAGCGCTTTCTAACTCTTGGAAGCAAGGGGAGTAACTCTACTCGATCCTGGTTCTACACAGTTCTTCAAAGCCCTGTGGAGGCTGGGCATTCTGGAAGGGACCCTAATAAGGGGAGCACCTTTACATTGTTTACATTGCCAACAGGCAGTGTACTCAGCAAAGGTGCTATTGACCCTTTAAAGCAAGGGGAGCACAGTCTTACGCTACGGACTATCGAGGAAGCCTACTGTAAGGTCTACAACTTCGAAAGTCACAAGCATCAGCCCAGGCAGTGCTTTTTTAAACAGAGTCTCTAACATTACTTGCCTCACTTGTGTAGGCATCCGATAGGCAGGACTGCAGATAGTGGCAGTAATCGTTCACAGACGAGATCTTAGAGACGAGCATCCTAAAGAGTAGAACTCAGCATATCGCTTTCTAACCCTTGGAAGCGAGGGGAGTAACTCTACTCAATCCTGGATCTACACAGTGCTTCAAAGCCCTCTTAAAAGGGAACCTAATAAGGGGAGTACCTCCAGCTCTAGGGCTGATCTAACAGGGAGGCCTTGTGAGTGTCCATCAACCTTCCGACCAGACTTAGGGAGCTAAGTAATCATACAGAAAAATCCTCAGATAGATTCTGGAAGGCAATACTAAAACCTTATAAGCAGTGACCAGGCTCTGGGCTAGAAGTTTGTGCGTTGATGGTGATGAATGCGCACTGAATACGGGCTCTTCCATGCATTGCATGAAGCCTCGCTGAAGCGCGTTACATAACACTCACAACTCATCATACGCGGGGCAGGGTTGCTGTGAGGGTTCGTGTTGTAAATCCTCTTCACCCTCATCAGCCATCTCCTGTTCTCTTGGGCTGGTTGTTTTTATAGCCAACAGAGCACTTGGTGCTGGATCAGAGGATGTTATTTATTTATTTATTTTTGACAACACATCCTCATCCGGCAGCTCACTCTCGCGAGTCTCAGAGGGGCGTGAGAGATTAACAATTACCTCCAACTCCTCAGCGATTTCCCTCTGAAAAAACCCACGATTCCAGCCGCTCTCAGCGCGAGCCGCCTGGTACAGATACCTCGAGCGTTTTCTCAAGGGAAAAACTCATAGTTGGCACAAGCAGATCCCTCAGGAACTGATCCTGCGTGCTCTCAGCCCAAACAATAAACACACAAGTTGTGTGTGTCATCAGGTGTCAAATATCTTAGACACAGATGCACACACTTCCTGAAGCGTTTTTCAAAAGCCATGATTACCTTTTAGAAGTTTCAGGTACAGACAAAACAGTCCCTGAAGACGATACGTTGTTGACATGTTCTCCAGGCTCCCCTTATATACTTCCAGGTCGCACTAGTAGTGATGTCATAGGCTGTCCCCGGCCAATAGGATTGGATAAGCGTTTCAGACTATGGTTAACGCGGAGGCGTTCCCCATAGTGTCAAATCGACGCAGTGCGAGTTCCCTTTCGAAAGACAAACCAGTGATTTCAAACTGTGTTTTTGAGACTGTCTTTGGTTCACTGCCGTTTTAAGGAGAAAATACTCAGCAAAGGTTATCGGCTTATGAATTTACACATGGTTTGTCTTAAAGCATATTAAAAACACCACATAGACATATAAACAACATTAAAAGCTTGATTTTTCACCAAAGGGGGACTTTAAATAGTTTGAAAAACATTTTATTGTCGGATAATTACATGGAAATATGTTAAAGGTGTTTTATAGCCTATCCAAATCTAATATTTAATAGTCAAATATTCACATTTTCATGTGTCAAAGCCTCACTTCATGTTCACATGTATTCTCATGAACTCTATGGTAATTACCCACAAACCACTCAGGGCTGTGTTTCCCGGAGCCAACTATGATACAAACTCAACTCAACTTGCGACCATATTAGTTGGCTAATGATGCTTTTGGGCAACGCAACCCAGAGCTGGTGTTGTGCATTATTAAACTGAATGCACACTTTTTAGATATTATATCTTCAGTTTTTCTCACTCTTTCAGGTATAACCAGGTTTTCTTTTGAAAACCACCATAGTGGTTTGGTTAAGCTGGTCAGCACCTCCGGTAGCATCATCTGGATGGGAAGAAACGAGACCCTTTATTCCATCAAACCAGCACAAGACTTCATACCCAAACTGGTACCTTATATAGACATATAAAACCAGCTGATTATTGTCTGCCAAAAGAGAAGATATTTTACTTTAAACGATTATGCAAAACCTTATCCAACTTGCTCTGATGCGAAACATTGAAATACATTGAAATACTTTGTTCTTATTAAGAGTTTATGGCTGGAGTGATTAGCAAGTTTGACATGATTAGCAAGTTTGAAGGTTATGTTTGTCTAGTGTCAACTTTTTGTCTTGTAACATGATATGTTTACAGTAATAGACTTCATGTCTGTTTGGATCCTTGTTTAGGTAAATGTGAGTCTCTGTGAGGATGAAAGCGAAGATTCAGACAATTCAGTAAGTGTTAAGAAGATTTTACTCAAGAGATACTTGACTGACTCTGGTATTAACCAATCTGCTTATTCCATTTTTGTTTTAAAACCAGTTTTACTGGTTTAAATGTAAACATGATTTTCTTGCCAGGTTGTAAGACTTGTTTTCTCCTCTTCATTCGGCTGTACAAGATGAAAACATTTCTATAATATCTTGGGTTAAAATCGAAGTCCATATATTTCTGTGAAACTTTACCAGTAAGGACGATTTTATGTCTCTCACACACACACACACACACACACACACACACACACACACACACACACACACACACACACACACACACACACACACACACACACACACACACACACACACACACACACACACACACACACACACACACACACACACACACACACACACAAAAAAAAAGCCGACAATGCAGGTTAAGGTGTTTAAATGGCAGGTAATAATAATCTTATTCCAATTTTTGCACCTACATGACCAGTCACTTTTTATTATGCAAAATCGAACATTAACGTAAACATTCTCAATGTTGTTTCAGGAGCTTCTGGTATTTTCTGTCGCATTAAAGGTCACTAACCACTGTTGAACTGTTGATTTTTCAGAAGTGTCCGTACAGGCTCTCTCTGCTCAGTCAGGGCGCTGATGGAAATCTGTTTTTTTGCGGATCTACTTGTGAAAATACAAAGTGCTGTAACTTGGTACGTTCTGTTTTTACCGTATGCTTTTTAAACTGGTGTGAATGTATGAAGCTGAGTAATCTGTTTTGTTCCAGACCTCCAGTTATTCCCTGACTGACTGCTTCAAATTAGAAAATTATAAGCCAATTATTAATGAGCCATCGTTACTTGTTGGTGAGTATTACACACTGTTTTGAGTATTGGTGTATGCGTTTGTATTCATGTACGTAGTGAGCTTGCATTAGTTTGAGTTGCAGTTTTGCTGCCACTAATAAGAATTGCAAAAATAATGATCATTCATATCTTGTTCAATATTTGTGCTATTGAAGGGCTGGTTTCATCTTGCACCCACTCAGATTCTTCACAACCAAATGGCTTGTTCATTGTTTGGCATATAGCTGACCACTGTATGGCTATTATTATTGTACATACAAGGGGGATTGTGCTTGGTTTGGTTTCTCAAACACTCCTACTTTCCCTTCTGCTCCTCCATTATTCAGTGTTGAGGAAAGTATCAAGGCACTAATCTTTAGTATAGAAGCTTACATTATGAAATAGCATTTCAATATGATTTCACACAGGGTTGCGTGTTTGTTCTAGCAGTGCTTCAGGAAACCGCTGACGTGTTGAAACGCTGTGCTGTTACTGAAGCTCATGCTGCAACTAACATGCATTTGCATATGATACCATTTATTGCTGATACTACATATAACTAACTGTCAATGTTTAACTCATATTCTGGAAAACTAACAGGAAAGTTGATGGATATTATGTGTCCCTACGATAAAAAATATTGGATATATGTTCCAAACAAATGGAGAAGTTTAGCAGAATGTTCATGCTGCTCATACAGTATTCAAAATGTTCAAATGCTCACGTTTGGTTAAACTACAGTGTCAGGAATGCGTCTGAGAAGAAATTGTGATTTCTGCACATTTGTTTGCTTCATCAAGTTTTGTGAGAGGAACTGAAAGAGGAACTAAAGATCTCCGTTTACTGATGGTCTAGTTTGTCTCCATATATAGTCTGACAGATGGATGTTGACCCTTGATTAGTGTTTCTGTAACACTAGGATGGTTTGATCTGTGCTGTCTTAACCTTCAATCTTAACTGATTGTTAAATCTGGTTGCATCAAGCACACATTTTCTTTCAAATCTCAAACCTGCACACACTACAAGATTTGAAAACCGTGGCGCATCACATAGTATGAGATATTCTTAAAGTTCTTCTGTAATCAATAATTGTATCCCTTAAAACTCATCGTTGATCACCAAAATGACATATTTCAACATTTTTTCCTTGAAAAAAAATATCTTCATACCTTAAAGTATCTTGAATGTAACTCGACACCCTCATTTAGTATACGCGGTTCTATGAATATGCAAACGAGCCCCGCCTCCACTTTTATTTTAAAACAAAAATGAAATATTACTGAACTGGATTGTGACGCTGTTTTCTTCTGGAAACAAACTTTTTTGCATTATTTTCCTGTTATCTCTGTAAAGCTGCTTTGAAACACTACTGTAAAAAGCGTTATATAAAAAAATGTGACTTGACTTGACCCTTGCCTCATTTAGTATGTGCGGTTCTATGGATATGCAAATGAGCCCCGCCTCCACTCACTCAGCTCAGAGAGCCACTGGTTGACGATCACACGTTGATCTGATTGGTTACAAGGTCGTTTGTGACGTCAGAAACACCAGCGATTTCAAACCGTGTTTTTGAGACTGTCTTTGGTTCACTGCAGTTTTAAGGAGGAAATACTCAGCAATGCTGTCGACTTATGAACTTACACATGGTGTGTCTTAAAGCATATTAAAAACACCACATAGACACATAAACAACATTAAAAGCTGGATTTACACCACAGCGGGACTTTAAGTGCACATTGACTTCAACCTAAACATTTCGCAAGAATGCTTTGAAAGGTAAAGCGTCACTTCTGCATCACCAAACCGAGAAGTAAATAGATGTTTTTTGTATGTGCAAAACTTCCTTTCTGTGATGCTAAATAGATGGAAATAAAAATAAATAAATTTGTTTGAGCCTGGCTATGAGATTGTTAGCGGTTTCTTACTGGTTCAAATCACAAGAGTCCATTGTCAAGACTCTGATATTCTTCTCTTTATATATGAGACTTTTGGTTTGAGTTACACACTGAAGTTTAATACTTGGTGTTAAAGAAATAATTGACCCAAAAATGAAAATTATCCCATAATTTACCCACCCTCAAGCCATCCTAGGTGTCTAGACGATCTTCTTTCAGCTGAACACAATCGGGAGTTATATTAAATAATATCCTGGGTCTTCCCAGTAATGACATTGAATGGTCCCTGAGTTTTTGAAGCTCCAAAAAAAACAAATCCATCCATCATAACAGTAATCCATACGACCCCAGTGGCCATAAAGGCCTTCTGAAGCGAAGCCATGGGTTTTAGTAGCATATAAAGTTTTAAATATGGATAATTTTCCTTGTAAAAACCCATTGCTTTGCTTTAGAAGGCCTTTATGGCCACTGGAGTCGTATGGATTACTTTTATGATGGATTGATTCACTTTTTGGAGCTTCAAAAACTCATGCACTATTCACTCCCATTATAAAGCTGGGAAGACCCAGGATATTATTTAACATAACTCCGATTGTGTTCGGCTGAAACAAGAAAATCTAGACACCTAGGATGGCTTGACAGTGAGTAAATATTGGATATTTTATATATTTTATTATTATATAGTCTGGGTGGAGACCATATTACATTTTATGTGGATGATAATTAAGTTTAGACATAGAGTAACATGCACTGTATAAAGGTCCAAGATCAGTTTCACACAACTCTCAACTTTCAAACTGGTTTTAACTGTACAAACTGCACGTCTCGTTTTCATTCTGGTAAAAATGTAATATGACTTTACCCTGACTAAGGTCAATATGATTGACTAGCAACAGTAATGCATAATTTGCGTTTATCTCATGCTACGCGTGACGTCCATGTTCGCTCTTTCTTTTACCTTTCAGATGATATGCTGTACTTCACTACGTCTGAGATGGGATTGTACAGGGTAAACAAGGACAAAAATTACAACATTTGGTCTCAGTCGACTCAACTGGGTGAGAAATCAGATTAAACACAATACTACTGATATCTAAACGGTTTCATTTCACTTTCTCACTGAAATGAGTTTCATTCTGAGAAGGGCCGTTTTTCTCATGTAACATTTAGAGCAAAAGTACTTGAAGCTGGTCGCTGGTGAAGGCCAACACCAGGACAAAGTTTATTCCTTCTTCGCTGAGAAACACAAAAGTAAAGATGGCGAATCGGACCAGTGGATCCCTCGAGTCTCTCAGAGCTGCAAGGTGAGCGGAAACGCACAGCGAAACATCTCGAGATCTTGTTTTATTTGTGTGTGATTGTGTTGTACAGCAGACGTGCTTAAAGCCATGTGACCCTGGACCACAAAACCAGTAAAGGGTACTTTTTCTGAAATTGAGATTAATGCATCATTTGAAAGCTGAATAAAGGACAATATTTGGCTGAGATACGACTATTTGAAAATCTGGAATCTGAGGGTGCAAAAAAATCAAAATATTGAGAAAATCGCCTTTAAAGTTGTGCATTTATGGTCGCGATTTTGCTGCATCCACTCACAAAAATATATTTTTATATATATTTACGGTAGGAAATTTACTAAATATCTTCATGGAACATGATCTTAACTTAATATCCTAATGATTTTTGCCATAAAAGAAAAATCGATAATTTTGACCCATAAAATGTATTGTTGGGTAACTTGACCATTGCCACAGATACACCCGTGCGACTCGTGACTGGGTCTGTGGGCCAGGGTCACATATACTGTAAACTATTAGTGATAATGCAATTAGAGATTCCCTCTGACCTGTATATGAACCCCATGAAGGGTTTTTCTAACATCTGAGGAATCTCAATAGGGGTTTAACAATATATCCTGTCACAATACAAAAATGCAACAATATGTTTAGTGGATAGTTCACCCAAAATAAAAATTACTGTGTGAGAAAAAATTCAAGTTTACAGAGTTTTAGTGTCAGTACTACATTGAACTGCTATAAATAATGTTGAATATAATGTATAATAATGCACTGTGGGAATATCTGTGTGTCCTGATAATGCCAGATGTCTGATGATACCAGTAAAAAGTGGCCGACATTATTTTAAATACATCTAGTCAGTGACAGATTGCAAAGATATTAGTCTAAAATAACTCTTAATAATAATACTTTTTAGCTTCAGAATCATGAATATTGTTATTCTGGTGTCTCTATTAGCCTGTGCTTTGGGTTTCCAGCACCAAGTCCAAGCCTATTCATTTACACACACAATGTAATATCAAATTGAGCATTTTAATCAACTGTAATTTTTTTCTTAGCCTTTAACCATATGTCTTGGAGTATCGCAATAATATCGTATCGTGAGTTCAGTATCGTGATATGTATCGAATCGTGACATGATGGTATTGTTACACCCCTAAAAGTACAGCTTCAGTGTTTTTGTAGGTCATGTTCATGCACTCATAGACAGCCACAACAACAACTCTGCATTCTTACTAACTTTATCTAATTGAAACTCCACCCATAAATTAAAACAGTCATTATTTACTCATCCTAAAGTCGTACCAAACTTGTATGACTTCTGTGGAACACAAAAGATTTTGAAATATATAATTTGTCCATAAAAGGAGCGTCGATATGATCCAAAACAACAATGGACCCTAATCATCAGATTTACGTGACACTCCTAAAAACGTCTCCTTTTGTGTTCTGCAGAGGAAAGATAGTCATACAAGTTTAGAAAGATATGAGGGTGAGTAAATAATGACAAAAAATATGTTTGATGGGACTATCCCTTTAACACAAAATCTAAAGAAACCGCCCAGTGACATCTATCTGTCCCAGTTACAGAACACTGCAGACATAATGCAATTTAAATTGACTTCAGATGTAGTACACTAGAAGTCTCTTCTGCTCACCAATGCTGCATTTATTTCATTAAAAATACCACACACACACACACAAAAAACAGTAATATTGTTAAATATTATGACAATTTAAAATAACAATTTTAATATATTTTAACATATAATTTATTCCTGTGATCAAAGCTGAATTTTCAGCATCATTACTCCAGTCTTCAGTGTCACATGATCCTTCAGAAATCACTCTAAATATGATTTGATGCTTAAAAAACATTCATGATTATTATCAATGTTGAAAACAGTCGTGTAATTTTTTTTCCCAGGATTCTTTGATTAATAGAAGGTACAAAACAACAGCATTTATTTGAAATAGAATCTTTTGTAAAATTCAGCTTTGATCACAGGAATAAATTACACTTTACTGTATATTCACATAGAAAACAGATGATTTAAATTGTAATAATATTTCTCAATATTACTGTTTTTTTTGTATTTTTAATCAAATAAATGTAACCTTGGCGAGCAGAAGAGACTTCTTTTAAAAACATTAAAAATCATACTGATCCAAAACCTTTGAATGGTAGTGTATATAAGATATATATATATATATATATATATATATATATATATTAGGGGTGGAACTGTACACAGAAGTCACGGTTGGGTTCATACCTCGGTTCAGACATCACGGTTCGGTACGATTTCGGTACAATGGAGGGAAAAGCAAAACAAAAATGCAGAAGGCATTGTATTTTTTAAATAAGTTTTATTAATAAAGGCATAGAACCAGTTTATTTGTAGTGCACTGACAATAGTTTTATATAATTAGTTTATTAATTAAATTAATAAAAAGACAAAAAGACCTTGCGATATGTTTGGTAATTGTACTATTAATTTAAAATTATTTTGCTATATTTCAGATCAATATATTTGTTTTCCTTAATTTTAATTAACATTATTAATTGACAATGTAACATTATTCTCATCTGAATTATATAAATAATTGATTTCTGTATAAAATAATACTACCATTAAAAACACATTCGATTTTTTTTTTTTTAATCAATGTAGAGTGTGTAAGATTAGCGCTCCGAGGACAAGAAATGGAAACCAATGCAATATGACGAATGTCCAAAAGATGGGACCCACAGACTGTTTTGAAATGGAGTTGGATAAATATGTTTTGCTTTTAAAACAGTATGTGTGTGTGTGTGTGTGTGTGATTTTGGTTGGGTGACAGTTGTAGGTTACAGTTTGACAAGAGTTTACAGTTTACTCACACACACACACACACACACACACACACACACACACACACACACACACACACACACACACACACACACACTCCAGCATTGCAATCTTGACATCGCAGCCTGTTCATTATGCGGTCACGGTCACACCAAACGCGAATAGAGCGTCAAATTCGCGTCTAGTGTTATTTATTTTTATACCGTGTATTCTCCGTGTAAATTCGTGCACTGAACCGTGACGCCCATACCGTTTCGGTTCGATACGAATACATGTACCGTTCCACCCCTAATAAATATATATATATATATATTAGGGGTGTGCAAAGCAGCCGGTATTTGTATCTGTATTTGTATTTGTTGAGGGGGGAAAAGTATTTGTATTTGTATTTGTGTTCGAGGAAAATTCCAAATAGGCGTAAAAATACTTTTTTTTGGCGTTACACTTCTAATTTACGTTATAGTGTAAGACTTACATTATATATTTATACTAAGAATACTTAGTATTCTTTAATTATATCCATTATAATAATTATGGATATGCAAAATTGGTTGATGTTTTTCCATAAATCCAGCAATGAACATGTAACAAGGAACGTCATTGAAAAGATAATAACAATATGATATAATAAAATGCTTCCACACAGAACTTGAGCAAGTTTTTTTGGCTGGTGGAGGACCAAGAAAGAATATTGTCGTTCTGAGACCATTTACATCTAAAATAATGATAATGGCATAATAATGCAGGTAGGCCTACACCTTTTCAAAGACCAAAAAACTTTTATTTCTAAAGACTATTTAACACTGAAAATGGAAAACATTTTAAATATCCACAATAAATGAACAAAACAACCAAAAACAATAAAAGCAATGGACTCTCAGTCTCTGTTAACAAAAAATGCACTTGAATAAATACCAAAAACAATAAATAAAATGGATGTAAACAAAACCTGACCATACCCTATGATAAATTATTTTTTATTAAAGCATTAACACACAAACCACTGTTAATTTAACATAAAAGCAAGCAGCTACTGCGTGCATGGTCTGGCATGACTGAATGCGCTCAAAGTGCGCTCCCTTAATAATCCCTAAAAAGCTGACAGTTCATCGTGAGCGGTGAGGGGAGTCTATCTTAAAGGCTTCTGATTGGCCAATTGCGTTCAAGAAATCAACACATATGTCTGTGATTGGCTAACATGTTATGAATAGAAACTCTGGCCTGTAAATCGTTTCTATTTTGTTTTAGTTGTTCTTGTTGCTTTTCTGCAACAGATGAATACAAATCTATTAGTCTTTATATGTTTTATTCATAGATATTTCTAGTTTGCGGGAGTCCCGCGAATCGTTTTATTCTCCCGTAACCCGCACACACAGAGTGAGTGCATTACCGCCCGCGCCCGCGCTCGCGCTCGGCCATCAGATCTTGTCCCCCGCGCAGCGTCAAGTTCGCTTCCCGAAAGTTATAAACTGCCTCCGGAACCCAGTTAAGGTACAAAAATCTATTCAACAAAAATAGTGATGCAGTTAAGTGTTTTTCGCTCAGCCGAGCCCTCTCTGTTGCTGTGTGGAGCAGCCTGTGTCAGTCACCTCTTCCTGAACGTCACACACTCACTCTAAAGCCTGGAACACACCAAGCCGACGGTCGGGCGTCGGGCAGTTTTTGTGCGTCGGCCGACTGAGTTTCCTTCCGTGCCGTCGGCTGAAATTGGTCCTCGTCGGCTTTGTTTCGGCCGATTCGACATGTTGAATCGGCGTCGGGCCGTCGGTGAAAGAGGGAACTCTGATTGGCTGTTCAGCTTAGTGAAAGAGTCATGCACGAGAATAATAGCAAAACAGCGAGCAAAGAAGTCAAAACTCTACAGATAGAAGGCTGTTCTTATGTTACGTCATATTACCTGAGTGTTCCTTGGCGAATATTTCAATATTAACACGAGCGGAGTGGAATAAATTAAGTGTTTAGCAGGATTGATATTTAAAAAGGTAAGCACGCACTGCTTTGTTTATGGTTTGTGTATCTGCAGCCGACAGCGTCGGTTTCCCCTTTTTGAATGACGAATATAGAGAATATATCTGCAGAAATAGACAGTTGTCTCATTTACACGCAGGCGCAGAACGCGCATTCTAGCTGACAGTCGCCTGTAGTTCTCTCGGTGTGTTCAAGTGCAGCTTTTTACCCCGACGAGAGGCAACGAGAGGCGACAACACAGTCGGCTTTCATCGGCGCTAGTTCGTCGGCGTCGGCTTGGTGTGTTCCAGGCTAACGGGCATGCACTGCAGTGCGGTCTCACGAGGAAACGCAGCTTTTTGATATAAAGTTTTTCTTGTTCCCGAATACAAATATTTTTAAAGTATTTATTCGAAATAAGTATTCGTAAAAAACACGTTATTTGTGCCTTTCCGAATACCGTATTCGGGTTCGGCTCCACCCCTAATATATATATATATATATATATATAAATGAATTATAGAAAGGCTGTCATACGTGTCTGGAACGGTGTAGGTATCACTTCTGTTTCTCAGTCAAATTCACAATTATAAATAATCTCAGATTTGCCAAATATCATCTCATATATCAGTCAGTAAACCGCATTAAATGCAGCCTGATGGTGTTGCATCTTGCACAGAATGTGTGTGCGTCGTCTGCATTTCCTTCTGCATCCTTTCACCTATTTTAATAGATGACAAAATGACACCTGCATGTTTAATAAAGATGTTTCTCAGTAACTCACAGTCACATTTGTGCCAAAGGGAAATGTTATATAATTATAAACGCAGGTGCTGATGACACGTCAAGTGTTCATGTCAGAGCTCTGAATATATGCATGCATGCAATAAATTAACCAGAAAATGTCTCAGAATTTTTGCAATTATGAAAGCATTGATTGAACATTAAACCTTGTTCTGTATGAAATCAGGATATTGCTGTAGATTTATGGTCCTTGTTTCAATTTTCTTGATTGCATTAGATCATTTGAGAAATATTGTGTAACTTTTTGCAATCACAGAGTGATGCAGAATAACATGCAGAGCTTATTTTATTGTAGTAATCGTTTACTCACCCTCATCATCAGTCCAAACGCGTATAACTTTCTTTTGTGCAACACAACCGATATTTAGCTAAATGTTCATATTGCTTTTTATGTACAGTGTAGACACACAAAGGACAACAAACACCATAAATATTTCATTAAAGGGGTCATCGGATGCCCATTTTCCACAAGTTGGTATGTTTCTTTAGGGTCTTCATGTAAAGTTTGTAACATACTTTGGTTAAAATTCCTCAATGTTTGTGTAAAACAACAGCCTTTTTACCTCCTCAAAAACAGCTCTGTCCACAGCAACCCGTTTCGGTTCATGTCTCTTTAAATGATAATGAGCTGCATGTCTCTTTAAATGATGATGAGGTGCATGTCTCTTTAAATAATGAGGTGCATGTCTCTTTAAATGATAATGAGGTGCATGTCTCTTTAAATGATAATGAGGTGCGTGTCTCTTTAAATGATAATGTGGTGCATGTCTCTTTAAATGATAATGAGGTGCATGTCTCTTTAAATGATGATGAGCTGCTTGTCTCTTTAAATGATAATGAGGTGCGTGTCTCTTTAAATGATAATGAGGTGCGTGTCTCTTTAAATGATAATGAGGTGGATGTCTCTTTAAATAACGAGGTGCATGTCTCTTTAAATGATAATGTGGTGCATGTCTCTTTAAATGATAATGAGGTGCATGTCTCTTTAAATGATGATGACACATTAGCGTGTGTAAATAAAAGCATTTAATAGGTGCATGTCTCTTTAAATGATGATGAGCTGCTTGTCTCTTTAAATGATAATGAGGTGCGTGTCTCTTTAAATGATAATGAGAAACTGCTCACCCCCCATGGGGAGTGTTGACAAGACACAAAGTGATGACTTGACAGAAATATGCTAATACGGGAAATATGCTAATATGGTGGTTGTGTCCGCACACACTGCAAACACACATTTATATGCAAACTCCATATAAAAGTGAATTTTGTATCCAATGAGCCCTTTAAAGCAGTCCATATGCACTGACCCGAGTCGATGTGTTTCAGAATGACCGTGGCGGTCGGAAGGGTCACCTTCAGAACAGCTGGACCTCGATGATCTACGCCCGGCTGTTCTGTGGGAGAGGTTATGACTTCAGTCAGCTGATAGATGTGGCCACGCTACAAACGGACGACGACGACGACATCAAAATCTATGCGCTTTTCAGAAACTATTGGTAAGGCAAACACTTCGAAATTTTAGTTGATGCCTGCACAAAACACCAAACATTTGTAATAAGCTTTGTGCTTTGATATATTTGAAATGAAACAAAGTCTCAGCTTTCAAATTCTGTCAGTTTTATCATTAAATTCAAACAATAAATGTGATTTTGGGCCTTTTTAATGTGGCGTGACCAATCATCTCTTCCTCTTTACTACTATAAGGGATGTTGAAGGATACAGAACAACTTACTGAAGTCAATCATGTAATCAGTGTTTCAACAGCACATTCAGTGACTATATACTGAATAATGACACTAGAGAGGAGCATTTGGACTAAAATATGCTCTAAAATACATATATTTTTTTACTTGTTCTTTAAAAATTTAATGTGTGAATAAATCCGACCATTTAAATGTCTATTTTCAACAAATTTGTGTAGAAACACGTCATCACAAACTTTATTATAAAAATGCCTCGTTTGCCATGTTTTATACAAATCAGTTGTTCATTTTAACCTTTAATATTATAGAAATGTAAACTTTACAACATTAATTGAGGTTTTTACTGTGCTGTGCCTTAAATATATATCCAAATGAATCGACATCAAATCGAATCACATCAGTGTAAATGCTAACATGACTGACGCGGAGTCACATGATCCTGTTGAATAGAGGGTTTACATGTTGATGTCTGTCATTTGACACAGTTTCACAAACTCAAGAGACAGAGCTTCACACTTCACACAACTTCTCTTTTTGTTTCTCAATTTACAGGAACATGAGTGCTGTGTGTGTTTATAACATGACTGAAATCAGCACTATCTTCACTTCCTCTGAGTTCAACTCCAACAGCGTCCCTGCGGGTCACCGGCCCGGAGCGGTGAGAATATGCCGTCACTGAAGCGAGGCTTGTGGAAATCACAAAATGAGAACTATATTATCGCCCAACTGTAATCTGCTATAAGGCATGAGGATATTAGGGTATTATAAACATTAACATCTTGAATTTCTGAACAACATTTTTTGTTGAAAGCGCTATACAAATAAATTTGGCTTGTACGGTCAATATTGTATGGAAGCTTGTTTCCACCACAGAATAAAAAAAAGGTAATTGCGACTTTTTATCTCACAATTGCGTGATATAGTTGCAATTGCGAGTTATAAAATCAGAATTGCATGATATAAAGTTGCAATTGACCGTAGGGGTGTGACGGTTATTATATAACCGTGAGACCGACGGTTATAGTTGAACACCGTCATTAGAACTCTATAACCGCCAAAACCGTGCTATTAAAATATTTTTTACAAAAATGTTTTATCATAGAGAATGTTTAAATACTAATATCAGCTTAGGGGGGAACGGCGGGTGAGTTAGTGGTGCTTCAGAGGCTGCTACTGCTGGAGATGATTCGGGAGAGGTCTGTGCACCTTTACCGATCAGAGCGCGCGCTGACACGGAGTAAAGCCTTAATTGTTTATACTCGACGCGTCCGCACGAGCGCGAAGGTGCGCGCGGCAAAAATGAGCGTTGGGTGCGCCGGCAACACCCCATTTCTCTTGGCTGTGTGCACGGCTTTTTTGTAACAGCGCGCGGCGCCGCATCCGAGGATGAACGACTTCAAGCCGAATCTGCCCGAGCATGCACGTCTCACCGCACCGGCACGCAGTTTGCGCGTCTAAATTGCAAAGTTCATTGCAAAGTTTTTTTGTTAAGGTTTTGTTTACTGTGTGTGATTTATTTAAAACAAAGCACGTTCATTGCAAAGCACTTTTTTTTAAAGGATTCATTTAATGGAAAGCACATTCACTTCTAGTTGTCTTGCTGTTCATTTTAAATAGACGTAGAGCGAGTAGCTAATCAGCGTCCGCTTGTTTATTCAAACTAATTTGTCCTATAACAGACGAACAGTTATTCAACCGAACGTCCTATAACCCCCCCCCCCCCCGACCCCGACCCCGACGACGGTTATGTTACGAACCGTCACATTTGACTCACGTCATAACCGTCATCACCAATTCAGAAACCTGCACACCCCTAATTGACCGTTTGCAAAGACCCGCCCCCCTTAGTTACTGTCGCTATGTCCGGCAAGCTACGCTGCTCTCACACACACACACACACACAAACCATGTTCTCACGCAGTGAAAAATACATCGCGGACTGACAACACGCTGACAGACAGGACAGACCAGGTTACTTTTCGGTTACTTTTGATATTACACATATTAAACAAAGTCTCACCTTTCAAAGTTGGTCATTTTTTAAAAGAAATTTAAACAATAAATACCGTTTTGTGGCTCTTTAATGTGTCGTGACAGATCGCTGTAGAGCCTCAGTTAAAGCTGCTCGTGAACCGATCATCTCTTCCTTCTAGTTCATTTATAGCATCAAATAAACATGAATGAACATCAGAAGGAATGTTGTTTTAGCCGCAGAAAGGCGTCAGTACACTCCGCTTCTCAAGTTCAAATCCTCCCATGTTAATCTACTAACTGCTAACTCTCCTGACTGCTTTGTCAGACAAAATGGCGGATGGCGAAGTATGATTGGTCAGATCACCTGTCAATCAAGCTCCCTGCGAAGGGTCAATTGTGTGTTATAAATAGGGTTGGGTACCGAAACTCGGTGCCAATAGGGAACCGGTTCTGACGTAAACGGTAGTAACCAGACCGAATAAGAACGAAAATTTCGGTGCCTGATTTCGGTGCCTAACTTCATTAGGCACACACACACACGCAAGGTCTCTCGCTCTCTCCCTCTCCGCCGTGCGTGTGCTACACAGTTTGGAGCACAGTCTCTTCTGTCTCGCATGCGCGCTCTTTCTCGCAAGGTTTGGCTGCATTTCACGTGTAAAATTACGCGTCAGAAGAACGCCCTCTGGGTGTGCCGATAGTCTAAATCCATATAGAATCAAGCTAATTCATTGGCTGATGGGGCGGGTGCCGCCTCGACGCACTTATGTCGTCATATTATGTTGGCGCGCGCGCCATCTGCTCCTCAGATTTCTCTGCCGAAAAAGGAAGCTGGTCGGCAGCGCGAGGAGCTTGGCAGCGTCTCGTTCCCTATTGAGAGATATGTTACACCAGTCACCAGAGATGTTCTCTTTCATAGGTTCACTCAACGCTGCGTAGCTAAGAAGCAGTGGATTTGTAGGCTGCTGTATCACGCGCCGTTTGAACTGACGCGCTACAGCGATCTGTCACATTTCAAAGAGCCAAAACGTTATTTATTGTGTGAATCTCGTAAAAATATTGACAGAATCTGACAGCTGTGGATTTGTTCCATATCAAAAGTAACCTTCTCTGTCTTGTCTGTCAGTGTCCTCTTTGTCCGCGATTTTTCTGTGTGAAAAGGGTCATTTGCGTGAGTCTCACGGTCAATGCGTGAGAGTTGGCAGCTCTGCCTGCTAGTAATCTCTATTAATCTCCAGTATTATTACATTGTTTGATACAATATTGTTTCATTTGATATTATGTAAATATGAATTTTTATTTTATATTGGTTTTATTATTACCATATGTTACTTGTATTTATATTGTTTAAAGATTTAAGTTAATATTGTGTCCAGTTTGGCCCTGTAAATTAAAGTGTATTATTTTTTTCTAAAGTGTGTACGGTTTGATTTTCTTAAGTACCGATTTAAGAACCGTTTAAGCACCGGAACCGTTTAAAAAATACCGAGTAGGTACTGGTAGCGGATAAAACCCAACCGATACCCAACCCTAGTTATAAAGTCAGAATTGCGTGATATAAAGTTGCAATTGTGTGTTATAAAGTCAGAATTGTGAGATATAAACTCGTAATTGTGTTATAAAGTCATTATTGTGTGTTATAAAGTCAGAATTGCGTGATATAAAGTTGCAATTGTGTATTACAAAGTCAGAATTGCGTAATAGAAAGTCGCAATTGCGAGTTATAAAGTCAGAATTGTGAGATAAAGTCAGAATTGTGTGATATAGTCAGAATTGTGTGATATAGTCAGAATTGTGTGATATAGTCAGAATTATGAGATATAAAGCAATTGTGTGTTATTCTGTGGTGGAAACAAGCTTCCATAATATTGTCATTCATGGAGCTCAACAATATCCGCCTTTCTTCTTCAGCAAACAGAGTATGCTATTTGTCATTTACTTTCAGTGTACTTAATGTCTTTTATGAGGGTAATGAATGAACTACACGTCTCATGAACCGAATGATGTCATCAGTCAGTCTGGGTTTTTATAGCATATATATCATCACTTCAATTCTTGATAGAGATCCGAATGTTGAGCTCTGAAAACAGTCAGTCCCAGTTATCTTTCCCATTCCTTCTAACTAGCATCTCGTCGTTCTTTTAGTGTGTCGCTGACAGTGCTGGTCTAAGCTCCGAGGTCCTGAAGGTCATGTCGGGGCGTCCCGAGATGAGGGATTGGGTGATGCCGGAGAACGGACCCCTGCTGTTTAGACACCGCCATTACACACACATCCAGGTGGACCGAGAGCAACACGACACGGTCCTGCTTCTGTCTCTCGGTACGTGAATCCGTCACTGAAGATGGGAACCCTTACCATTCAGCTGCATGAACTTAGCCACTGTGTAACAACCGTGTCTTAAGAACTAGATTGACCAACTAGCAGTTAGATACTAACTTTTCTTACTTTTACAATTCAAATTAGACCGATCTACCTTTTTATGTAACTGGCTTTTAAAAGTAAGGACCAGTTTTGAAGGAAAAAAAATAGATGACTAACTCTTAAGACTAGTTTAAGCAGTTTATGCAAGTCCTCAATTATAAAGGCGTGCAAAGAATGATCCTAAATGTGAACGTGCAACAGTTTCCAAAATGTTCCTAAAAACGATTTATACAACTTTAGTATGCATTCCTCTATTAATCACAGCGTATCTTAAAATTCCAGCGCAATGTGAACAAACGCATCATTTCCACATAAAGAACACCCACAAATATATCTTTATGGTTCAGTACGCCTGTTTAAGAAGACATTCTCAAATAAAAAGTCTGTAAAAGTCGACAGCATTGCTGAGTATTTCCTCCTTAAAACTGCAGTGAACCAAAGACAGTCTCAAAAACACGGTTTGAAATCGCTGGTGTTTCTGACGTCACAAACGACCTTGTAACCAATCAGATCAATGTGTGATCGCCAACCAGTGGATCTCTGAGCTGAGGGAGTGAGTGGAGGCGGGGCTCATTTGCATATTCATAGAACCGCACATACTAAATGAGGCAAGGGTGCAGGGATGGAAATTAGCACCCGCCACCAGCCAAATGGGGGTGATTTTGTGTTGTGGCGGGTAAACTCGCTTCACCTTCCGGCCACCGTGGCGGGTAAATAAAAATAGCATACTGTTTCACCCGGACGGCGGACACTTTTAGAGGAGGCACACCTTCAAACAAAATGTGGTGTTACATCGCAGGCGTAGAGGTCTGCAGAGAAAACATCATGGTGCGTTCACACCAGACATGAATAGAGCGTCTGGCGCGAGTGATTTCATTGTTAAGTCAATGCAAAGACGCGTTACGCGCGTAAAAAAAATCCTGCGGCGCGAATGAGGTGTAGAGCGCGGCGCGGTAGATGCGAATACGCCTCATTCGCGCGGCAAGTTCGAGCGTCTGACGCGTTCCGCGCGCATGATTTTATTGAGTGCTTTTGTGCATTCACGCGTTTGACGCGAAGTCAAGTCAAGTCAAGTCACATTTATTTATATAGCGCTTTTCACAATACAGATTGCATCAAAGCAGCTTCACAGTGATAACATGAAAGTAGTACAACACAGTTCAATAATATTGTTGAATATTAAATATCCCCAACTAAGCAAGCCAAAAGCAAGGCGACAGTGGCAAGGAACCAAAACTCCATCAGATTGGATGGAGAAAAAAACCTTGGGAGAACCCAGGCTAGTCAGGGGCCAGTTCTCCTCTGGCTAACAATCATAGGGTTTTAAAGAAGCTTTACAGTAAGTGCATATCAGAGAGTACCTGGAAAAAATACATTTAGTTAATCATGTAATATTTAGGGGATAACATATCGCCGGCGTTGAGTCGTCTCTTCGCAGGCGTTGAGTCGTCTCTTCGCGAAGTCTGCCGCCCAAGTTGAAAAATCTGAACTTTAGCGTCAATTCGCGCCGCGTTAACCAATCAGGAGTCTAGCTGCTGTCACGTGGTGAAGTATCTGGATGCTTCAATAAATTATTTTGTATTAAATGCCTGATGTGGTTCTAATGCACAACAAAGCAAATATTTTATCACATAAAACTTGATTTCAATATATGAGACATATTCATTTTGTATTGAATGCTATTTATTCCATTTCATATCTAGATTATATTAAATATTATTCTAATGTAAAGGCAACCAACATACTATAGCTCATAAATCCGTGTCTGGAGAGTGTTGTGTGAGAGAAAAAAAAAAATCACAGGACAGGTTAAGCGCCGGTGGCGCTGCTCTGTTGCGACCCGGGCTACCTTGTGCTGCTGTCTGTGTCTGTTTTTTATTTATTTATTTATTATTCCTCAATCTGGGCACACGATGCTGGTTTTATTAAGAGGACTGATGCTGATTTTAGCCGTATGGCTGATTACATGCGATTCCATGTTGGCGAATCAGGACTTGTTGATGTCAGAGGCGGTTCTGTGCTATACCCGTGACCAACTTTTACTGCTCCAGCCTAGTCACACACTCGCCCCCCAGCTACCGAGGGAATTACAGGCGAGGACAGTGGGGGAAAGCCGTCGGAGACGGACGCGGAAGAGGGGAAAACGCGGCGGTGTAAGGCAGAGATTACGGAGAAGGGCAGAAAGACCACCACTACCCTCAATGCTTCTCTGCAACACCCGCTCCCTGAGAAGCAAAGTTGAGGAGTTAAGAGTCAATACCAGAGTTCGACACGAGTACCGGGATTCATGCCTGCTTGTGCTCACGGAGACGTGGTTACGAGAAGCAGTGTTGCCAACTATTTTCAAAGGAAAGTAGCTAACGCCTTCCCTAAAAGTCGCTAAATGTCGCTAGATGACGTCATACGTCAATTAACATATTAATTACGTCATCGCGTCGTACTTGCGTTCTGTCAGCCTAGTGCGTTTTCTCTCTAAATTAATGCTCTATTTAATATAATATAGCCGAATGTCAAATAAAGCTGTTCTCATTTCCTATTTTGTTGTTGTCAGAAAATAGAACGAGTATAATATAGTGAATTATTAAATTTTTTATAGGCCTATGTAGAACATTATCTGAATTGAGAGAGTTAGAGAACCGGATTAACTAAGCTATGTGATAGTGAGTGTTACAAGTAATAAGCACAAGAAAATAAATAAAATGAAAATGGTCAAGCTAAATTCTTTAAATATAAAACAAAAGAAAAGCAGATAAGTGATCAGTCCGTGGAAAAACACTGCTCGTTCGCGTCTGTCGGCGGCCGTGCGCTCCTCTCAGCCATTCACTGAACAGGGGAGACGCAGCTAGAGAGAGTGACGACAGGGAGAAAGCAAGACCTCGCGCTCGCAGGACAGTACTGGCACCATTTGGAGGTTACTGAGGTTTGTCCAAAAAGTCGCAAAATTGTCGCTAGTCACTTTTTTGAAAAAATGTCGCTGAAGGGGTCTGAAAAGTCGCTAAAAATAGCGACAAAGGCGCTAAGTTGGCAACACTGACGAGAAGACGTGCCGGACTCGTTCATTGCCCTGGAAGGCTTTTCACTGGTACGCTCTGATAGGGACGACAACTCAGGCAAGAGCAAAGGGGGCGGTATTTGTGTTTACGTTAACCAAAAGTGGTGCTCGCAATTCTCCGTGAGGGAGCGGCTCTGTAACTCCGACATGGAACTGGTATGTGTAAGCCTTAGGCCTTTTTATCTTCCACGTGAATTCGGAAACATTTTAATATGTACTGTTTATATTCCACCTAGTGGGAATGCTGCAAATGCAGCCAAACTTACAGCAGACTGTGTTCATAGACAATTAAGTCGTACCCCGGAAGCACCTTGTTTCATTTTAGGGGATTTTAATCATTGTAAACTTGATGCTGTGTTGCCTGGATTTCATCAATATGTGGACTGTAATACGAGAGGCAAAAACATCTTGGACAAATGTTATGGGAATGTTAAGAATGCCTATACAGCTAAGGTTAAATCGCCATTAGGCTCCTCTGATCATAATGCTGTCCATTTAATTCCGACATATAAGTCCCTGCTTAAAAGCAGTAAACCACAAACTAAAACTGTATATGTGTGGAATGATGATGGAATTGAAACGTTAAAAGGATGCTTCTCTTGACTGGAACGTCTTTCAAAGTTTGGATCTAGAGGAGGCCGTAGAGACTGTGACAGATTATATACTTTTCTGCAAAGATAATGTGTTAGATCAAAAAATAATAACTATATATCCGAACAATAAATCCTATATCTCTAAGGAAATTAAGGAGTGCATAGTACAGAAAAAAATGGCTTTTAGGAGAGGAGACCTTGCAGCTATGAAAGATGTACAGAAGGAACTGAATTATAAACTAAGGAAAGCTAGGAGGAAGGAGAGGGAGAAATTTGAGGCCCACTGTTCGACTATGAATACCAAAAAATTATGGGATTCTATGAAATATATGACAAACATGGCTCCAGCAAAAAGATCTATCAATGTGATAGATGAGGGGGCAAAGGCAAATGAGTTGAATGATTTTTATTGTAGATTTGATGTAAGAGACTTCTCACAGGAGCAGGCAAATGCACTGGATGCCTTGTCTATATTGGATAATCCTAAAATAATTATTGACCAGAACATGGTGGAGAGACTGTTTTCACAGATCTGTCCTAATAGGGCTTCTGGGCCGGACGGCATCTCTGGGCGGTTACTAAAATCTTGTAGTAGAGAGCTGGCCGAAGCCTGGTGCCCTATTTATCAGAAATCTATAGACACGAATACAGTTCCCTCTATGTGGAAGAGCTCCACTATTATCCCTGTCCCAAAAAAGGCTAGCTGTAAGGAGAATAATGATTATCGTCCAGTAGCACTTACGTCAACAATAATGATGAAGTGTTTGGAGAAAATCATGATTAATTTTGTAAAAACAGACGTGAGTGGTCTATCAGACCAATTTCAGTTTGCTTATAGGAGCAATAGAAGTACAGATGATGCTGTTATATCTATAACACATTTTATAAATAGGCATTTAGAGGATCCAAGCTCGTATGCACGTCTTTTATTTGTAGATTTTAGTTCAGCTTTTAATATGTTGCAACCACATCTTTTAATTGCAAGGCTGAATGATTTTAAAGTCAATCCACTTATTATAAAATGGTATTATTCTTTTTTGACTAATCGCAGGCAGCAGGTTAGTGTTAATGGTACACTATCTGGATTTAGAACATTAAGCACAGGAGCCCCTCAGGGCTGTGTTAGCTCACCGGTTTTGTTTACTTTGTATACAGATGATTGCAGAAGGCGTTATTCTAATAACCACATCATTAAGTTCTCAGATGATACTGCAATTTTAGGTTTACTGAAAAAGACAGAGGACTTGTCTGAATATCTGTCAGAGATTGAACAGTTTGTGAATTGGTGCGAGGATAACCACCTAGCTCTGAATGTCAGTAAGACGAATGAAATGGTGTTCGACCCTAGAGGAGTTGGTGATCACAGGCCTGTGATCATCCACAATGAAACCATCACACAGGTCCCTTCACATAAATATCTTGGGGTCTTTTTTGATAATTTACTGACATGGAATATCCATGTAGATAGTCTTTGCAGTAGATTACAACAACGGTTGCACTTTTTACGGCGTCTTAGACTTTATGGTGTGGATCAGAGGTTTATGATAATTTTTTATCAGGCAGTCTTCGAGAGTTTAATTAGATATGGTATTGTAGTCTGGTTTGGTAATCTGTCTGTAGCATGTAGAACTAAACTGGTACGGATGATCCACACTGCCTGGAAAATTATTGGAGTGAAAGAACAGACATCATTGCAGACCCTCTATGAACAGGCTACTTTAACGCAAGCTAAAAAGATTGTGTGCGATCCGTCGCATATCCTGTACACAGAGTACGAGTTGCTGCCTTCTGGGAGGAGGTTTAGAGTTCCTCGCTGTAGATTGAACAGATTCAAAAACTCATTTATTCCAGTGTCTGTAAAGATGTTAAATGATGGCGGTATGGAGTTGTAAGTTATGCAATTTTTATTATTAATATTGTCTGGTTTGTAAATTTGTTGTATGTTTACTGTATACTGACGGCAGCATGGGTGATGGCCCAACACAAATTTCCCTTCGTGGGACAATAAAGTTTTTACTTACTTACTTACTTACTTAATTACTTTTGGAGGCTGGCTCAATTTATCATCAAAACAAAAATAAATGACAGATTAGGTGGATGAGGCCGAGGGTGAGAGAAATAGAAAATGTCAGTATTTCATTGAGACTTGAGATTAAATAAACTGCTTAAGTATTGTTGTAGTATTAATTTTCACATGCAGTTACACATTGTCGGTTAAAAACAAGAAAGTGGCTGGTAAAAACATTGAGTGGCTGGTAGATTTTGAAATCCAGCAGCCACAGTGGCCGGTGGACAAAAAAGTGAATTTCCATCCCTGCAAGGGTGTCGAGTTACATTCAAGATACTTTAAGGCATGAAGAACTTTTTTTTTTTCAAGGAAAAAACATTTCAATGTGTCATTTCAGTGATCAAAGATGAGTTTAAAATGATTGACTACAGGGGGATTTTTAATTTTTTTGGCTCATTAGTCAGTCTGTCAAACTGTTTATTTTTATGACGTGCTTCCCGTTGAACATCCTGTTCAGTGTCACCTGAGCAGATAAAAAGGTTGTAAATGCAGTTTTATGTTGATTTAAACTCATATCCGTTTCACATTTAAATGACCAGCAGCTACAGGAAAAGGCATGGACATGTAATTTCTAGAAAACATGTAATGAATCATTGATTATACATGTTAGTCAGAAGACTGAGGCTGAATGAATGATAAGTGTGTGAGGAGTGTTGTATGACTTATTGAAATGTTGCAATCTAATAGTTTCAAACCCTAGTGAGTCGTGTATTTTATAGAGGTTATGCACTGAGGTCTCAGCCGCACTGGAGTTAATAGAGGAAACTCCAAAACGATTATCAGTTTAAACTAAAGCTTTAGTGTTTCTTACGACCAGTGGTGGAATGTAACGAAGTACAAATACTTTGTTACTTTACTTAAGTAAATTTTTCACGTATCTGTACTTTACTTAAGTAGAATCAATAGTGCATACTTTTTACTTTTACTTCGTTACATTCCACCAGTTGTAACTCAGTTGTAAGTCGCTTTGGATAAAAGCGTCTGCTAAATGACTAAATGTAAATGTTACATTTTGCAGCAATTATTATACTTTCTACTCCACTACATTTCTACAACGTTCTGTTACATTTTCGTTAAATGTTCTGATCAGTTTTTCCCTGCCAAAACGTCATCCTGACCGTCCTTTCATCGCACGTTTGTCTCACCAGTGAAGTTTGGTTGCCATAGATATATCAACCTGGTCACACTAAATGCGTCTCTATAGCACACAGTGTGTTTATCGTGCAATTTATACGCGAAAATTAGTTTTAACATGCATAGGAAACGCATTGGTAGGTTTAGTAGTGATGTGGGGTGCGTGTGTATTATACGTTGGGTTCGGATTAGTACTATGGCAAGCCAAGCGGTTCAGAATTACGCCATAAATGAATCGCGTTTACAGCCAAACGCCGTCATATACGGCATTTTAACATAATGTGTTTATATATATGTATATATATACCGTATATAGTAAGGGTATATAGTAAGCTTGATGTGTATATTGCCTAATTGCAAGGTTGTTCAGAAATGTTGACAAAAACTTAAAATATAACTGCTTTTCCATCATATTGAACATCATTATATGAGTATTAGGTTGAATGAGTTAGAATTAACTGTTTTATTAATCATTAGAATACATTAAGAGAATAAATAGTTATGCAAGTACTTTTACTTTTAATACTTAAAGTACATTTAAAATCAGGTACTTTTTACTTAAGTAGGGTTGTCATTGTGGTACTTCCACTTTTACTAAAGTAAATATGTCTCTGGTTATTTGTACTTTTACTTAAGTACTGAGATTTAGTACTTCCTCCACCACTGCTTACGACTGACCAGAGATCCAGTGATCGTGGATATCGACATGCGGCAGGAATCGTGTTTCCTCACACTCACTCCGGCCTTGTGACATGAAAATTATGTATTTCACGCAAAAGCAACATGTAAAATCAAAGTCAAACCCGATTTGGAGTCGGGTATCTTAAAAGCTTCCCATATAGAGATGCTTGTATGATGTGCATGTGATAGATTAGTTATTTGTCCTGTTGTTATATCGAAAGTTTTCTTATTGTCTCACAGAAAGTGGAGGGGTCCATAAAGTCCTGGAAAAGCCTGTTTTTGTGATCGCGGAGTATCTTCCGTTTCCACACGGGACACACATCACCGGCATGCTTCTGGACACTTCTGAGGTACGACACAAATAACATCCACTCCCACATGATGACATTAGCACCTAAAAGCATGCTAAAGTAAGAGAAGATGAGCATGATGACAGCCTCAAACAGCAGAACATCAGTCATGTGGTGCATATTTTGCATATTTTTAATGCAATGCAAGTCGCTTTGAACTCAAATTTATTAAGTGGATTGTTATTATAACTTATATATGATGTACGAACATCCTATGCTTTAAAATATAGTTATGTTGTTTTATTTTGCTTTTAATTACTCCGAAGATGTAGATTCTAGGGATGCACGGTATATCGGCCACCATATCGGTATCGGACGACATGTTAATTTTTAATGTTATCGGTCTGATAAGATAATTTGGCTTATATATCAAAGCTGATGAATAATGTATTATTTGCTTCAGCTGAGACACTTCAGATGCGCACTGTTCAGCATGATGTTTTTAAACTGCTTGAAATATGATTGGAATCACTTTAAAAAAAAGAGGAAAATATGGAAAAAAAAGTCTGCCATATAACCTACATAAAATGATCATGAGAACATTATAATTGTGTGTTTGGGACATGGCTGTTAATGGTGAGACTTGTGTTTTTGTAATCAGGCTCTTAAAAATTATATAAAATTTGGATTTAGATTTATCGGCCAATATATCGGTTATCGGCTTTCAAATATAAAGAATTATCGGCCCAAATGTTCATATTGTTGCATCTCTAGTAGACACCTGAAGAACGGTCAGTTGTTAGTTTCTTAATTTAGTTCTTTATAATCTATGACCGATCTTCATTCTTTTTAATCTCATAAATGTATGATTAGCGTTACTAATGTATCCGGTGTTTAATTTCTCAGAAGCGTCTGTTCGTGAGTTCCAGTAATGAGGTTGTGCAGATTGACCTGCTAGCATGCAGTGTGTACGGAGATGAGTGTACCGACTGCTTGTTATCTCGAGACCCCTACTGTGGTTGGAACGGTTTGCAATGCACATCCACTGAAAAGTAAGCCACTCACTCACTCACTCACTCACTCACTCACTCACTCACTCACTCACTCACTCACTCACTCACTCACTCACTCACTCACTCACTCACTCACTCACTCACTCACTCACTCACTCACTCACTCACTCTTACACACACACACTAGCCTGCTTCCTTCCTGATAAAAAATGTATTTTTAGCATGAGCCGCAAACTTAAAGCCCCTGTTAATAAAGCTCATAGTAGTCTGTTAAAATATTGAGAGAAATGTTGCAGCGTTCTGGCTGGTTGTGCGGTGGTTTGAGTCTCTCTGATCTGCAGAACGAGTTACACACTCAAGTTTCATACTTAGTGTTTGAGGTTTGTTCAAATCATTGTGAGCACTTGTAATAATGATGCCAGACTTGCTTCTCTTTACTTGCAGTGTGCAGATCAAGTGATGCTGAATCATTCAGAAACCACATTATAACCACTGAAAAAACTCTCAACCTCTTTGCATCGCGTTACCTACTCTGGCAACGCAACCACATAATATTTTAATAAATATTTTTTTTTATCATTTACACTCATTTCCGTATTTCCTACCAACCAACTCAACTCAACTCCCCCCACCCACACACACACACAACTGAAACCCACAATGCATCATTCAAATCTGCATATAAAAGTTGTATGAGAAGTGTCAGTGATGTGTTTTGTTTTCCACAGAGGCCGAGTTAAAGACCCGCACGATTGCAGTAAGTCTGGCTCTGGGTTTTTTTTTACCGAATGACATTTGCGGTGCTGATTATGAGTCGCTTTCACCTTTAAACGAATTTCAAATTAACTCAACGCACCTTCCACATGCAGTCTAGGGTTCGTGGTCTACATCACGGCTAATCCAATGTTTTATGCTAATCATGAGGGCTGGGTATCGATTCAGATGTTCCGATTCACAAGATCTCAATTCATTCATTTTTCACTGGCTCCCACCACAAAAATTTTTATGAATGAATAAAATAATGTATCCTTATATTGTAAAAAGGTTATGACACCCACAATTTTAGATACCAGCGAAATTGAACAATTCTCGATTCCAATTTCAATACTACAGCTAAAACTACTAATATCAAATTCAAAGATTATTAAATAACAAATAAACAGTCATTCATAAAAAAAGAACAAATAATGAAACTACAAGCAAGCAATAGCACAAATACATAAAAACAAAAGAATAAAGATGCAACTGAAATAATCATTGCTTTAAAGGGATAGTTCACCCAAAATGTAAACTCTGTCAGTAATGACTCTCCCTCGTGTTGTTCAACCCCGTAAGACTTTCGTTCATCTTCGGGACACAAATTAAGATATTTGTGATTAAATCTGAGAGCTGGATCACTCCTCCATAGGCTTCTAAGGGATCGAAACTGGCCGGCCCAGAAAAGTTATTAAAGACATCGTTAAAATTAAGGATGTCCCGATCAGGTTTTTCTGCCCTCGAGTCCGAGTCATTTGATTTTGAGTATCTACCGATACCGAGTCCCGATCCGATACTTATATAATACATAAAAAAAGAATAAAGAAGAGCGAAAAAACAAATCCAGGATATTCCTTATTTTTTATTTAATTCACCTTATTTTAACATTCAACAACTCTGTTAACAAACAGAGCACTTCTGTGAGGTAGCTTGAACAATCAAGTAATAAATAACATAAAATCTTCACTTTTGGACTTTAGTGCAACAGTCAATATAGAAAAAGTCTAATATAAAAACAAATAGCACCTCAACTTAAAATACCCAGCAGGCATGTAAACAAAAAATAAAAAGTCTAGAATATACATATATACATTAGGGGTGTAACAGTTCACAAAATTTGCGGTTCGATTCGATACAGCTAATAGTAAGAAATGCCAGAGAAATTTCCTATTTATTAAAAGAAAAACTATTTTTAAATAAGTTTGAGTTTTCCTACATCTTGAAAGTTTCAGGTTTATAAATGGGGGTAATCTTTGAAGGATGAACAAATGTTTTGGTAATCACATTAAAAATAACATTTAAATATATATTTATATAATATTTGAATTTTTAAGTGCAAGTTGCAACATTAAATCCATGTTCATTCACGGCACAATGTTTCTCCTGGTGTCCACGTCAGCGCTGTTTGATCTAATAGAGATCTACGGTTAATAACGGAGAAATGTGAATGCTTCTCACTAGATCTCGCAGCGATGTTATTACTTCAAATGTTTTCTTCACTGGATCTCTTAGCACAGTGTCGCTTGATCTCGCGCTGCACAGATGTCGCTGGTCCGAACTGATAAATGGTCCGTTAAGCACAATATAATGAGTAACGCAGTTTCGTTCCGCTTTCCTTACGTTTGCCATTTGATGTTGCGCAACGTTGTGGTGATCGCGCCAGCGCGGATTTTGTCGGCAGGAAAAATGGTCCTGGCATCGTTCGGTTTGTATGCGTACCGACCCGGAAGCCTCGTACCGAAACGGTTCAATAATTACGAATACATGTACCGTTACACCCCTAATTTACATATATCCGAGTCCTGATCGGGAGGTAACGTCCGATTCCGATCGAGTCTGAAACCACGTGATCGGATCGGGACATCCCTAGTTAAAATAGTCCGAGTGACTACAGCGGCTCAACCTTAAGTTTATCAAGCGACGAGAATACTTTCTAAGCGCAAAAAACAAACAAAAATAACGACTTTATTCAACTCTTCATTTCCTTCTCTGTCTTCCCGTAGTGTAACAGCGCAGCGCTTCTGGTGTACGTCACATGCAGGCTCACTATTGGCCGACGCTGGTCGTGTGTGTGTGTGTGTGTGTGTGAGATGTACAACCCAGAAGCGCTGCGCTGTTACACTACGAGAACTCACTCGAGGCCCACAGAGAAGAACATGAAGAGTTGAATAAAGTCGTTATTTTTGTTTGTTTTTCGCGCACAGAAAGTATTCTCGTCGCTTGATAAACTTAAGGTTGAGCCGCTGTCGTCACTCGGACTATTTTAACAATGTCTTTAATAACTTTTCTGGGCCGGCCAGTTTCGATCCCTTAGAAGCCTATGGAGGAGTGATCCAGCTCTCGGATTTAATCACAAATATCTTAATTTGTGTTCTGAAGATGAACGAAAGTCTTACGGGGTTGAACAACATGAGGGAGAGTAATTACTGACAGAGTTTACATCTTTTGGGTGAACTAACCCTTTAAAGGTTTTTCCAGGGAGGTCTAACAGTAGTTTTCAGGTACAGAATCTGAATAAAGTAATCAAATGTAAAATAACACTGTATATAATTACTGTACAAATTAAATAAAGGTTTAATCCTTGTTAAAGTTACACAATCTTCTTTGTCTTTTGTAGTTTGATTAATAATAGAGACAGCAGGAGGAGGAATATTAGACTAATGCACAGATCTAATATACTGATACACATGCGCTGAATGTACACGGAAAAATTAATTCGTGGCTTTTGAAAATCGATATGGAATCGACCACATTTTATAAAACGATTAATCAAAAAATAAATTTGGGAAACCCTAAATTCGAGTCTGACACACTAACACCACAATAATGAGTCAAATAAAACATTTAGTTAAACTATTTCTGCTTATGGTATTAAATTATCAACAAGCTTCATTCATCATCTCAGAATGATGAATATTATCTCTGAACCTGTGGTGTATTCTGGGATTGCTATCTAGATAGGTTTTGTAAAAGAGTGAAATGTTTTCAGAAATATCCATTTAAATGTCAACTCAACGAAAAGTAAAATCACATGACCGTCTGTCCCACAGAGATGCCTTTAGCCGAACCATCTAAGACCCAGTTCAGTGCCGAGACGCCAGTGGTTCGTGTCCCGGCGTCCTCCAGACACTTCCTGGTCTGCCCGATGACATCACATCACGCCTCGTACCACTGGCACCGCGGGAACACGCGTGAGGAGTGTGTGCGTTCGGATCAGGGCTGTTTGTACCTCATCGACAGCATGGACGCGTCTCACGAGGGGTCGTACACATGCGTGTCTTCAGAGGACGTCTATAACAGGACCGTCGCTCGATACGAGCTTGGCTTGAGCCGGTCCAACGCTCGCCGGCTCACTCCTGTAGGGTTACTTCTGCTCGCGGTGATGTCACTTCCTGTTTTAGACTTTTGAAAGTGTTATCTGACCCTGAAGTTCCTGTCAAATCGGGTCACCTTTATTTCTAAAGCGCTTTATACAATGGAGATAGTTTCAAAGCTGATAAACAGGAACACAATGATGATCAGTGATGCAAGAACTCAGAACTAGAAAGACAAGTGCCATTGTTTAGCTGAAAAATTATCAATACACTGGTTAATAATATATATATATATATATACACAGGTGAAACTCAAAAAATTAGAATATGGTGCAAAAGTTAATTTATTTCAGTAATTCAACTTAAAAGGTGAAACTAATATATTATATAGACTCATTACATGCAAAGTGAGATATTTCAAGCCTTTATTTGTTATAATTTTGATGATTATGGCTTACAGCTTATGAAAACCTTTTCACAATATTCTAATAATTGGGCTTTTCATAAACTGTAAGCCATCAAAATTATAACAAATATAGGCTTGAAATATCTCACTTTGCATGTAATGAGTCTATATAATATATTAGTTTCACCTTTTAAGTTGAATTACTGAAATAAATGAACTTTTGCACCATATGCAAATTTTTCGAGTTTCACCTGTATATATATATTTTTTTTTTTTCAAAGCCAGAGCTTTTTCTATTTTGATGAAAGATTATAAATATTTTGTTATTTACAACAATTTGCACTGATGAATCACTCATAATGTGACCTGGAATTTTGTAATAGATAGGGGAAATACTCCAACATATTATTTACAGTATATGAAATGTGCAATATCATAAGAGTCAAGTTAATCATCAGTCATAGGAGTATGAGAACACGCGATGTTAATGTGGGAGAGGATCAGTTCGGATCTGATGATTCCACGTCATTTTTCCAGGATGTGGAGAGATTATTGTATATTGTTGTTGTTGTTGTTGTTGTCATGATCAGCAGTGTTTCAGTCATGTGATCTACCAGTCAAACATTCGGACACAAAATGTAACTGAGCTTTGCAGAACTAGACAAAGAAGCTCAAATATAAGAGTTTTTTCATTTGTTGCATGTTTCGATCACATCATTCCCAGAATTCCAGTTGTTATTTCAGTTTATCAACACACATGAACGTTTGACTCCATGTGTAGCGTTGTTATTTATAATGTTAAGACTAACAATTTATCATTTAAGATAGTTAAATATAGATAAAACTAGAAAGAGGATTTGATTGGATCAGGAGGATCTTTCAAAAATCAACCGCAGCTTAAAGTGTTTATTATTTCTCAAGATCTAAACGTCATTACATTATGAAATATCAATTAAACTTTCGATTTTTGTAAAGGAGTGTTGAAGATTGTGACACAATTGTCACATGTCTTATTCATCAATCGATTAGATGTTTTGATTGTAAGTGACATTAAGTGTTTAAATACTTGTTAAATTTTATTCAGTGTTGTTTCACAAAAATCATTGTTTAGAATCAGGTGTTCAGTGTATAATGTTGACGCCTCCATAAGCTCAAACATACAGTAGTTCACACTGTAATGTCTTGACTGTGTTTGTATGGAGGAATGCGACTGAAAGTCATATTTATTTTGAGTGAAAGATATGAGCGGACTAATAACCACTGTGAATAACTTTTTTTTACTTATAAATTTGGCACAAATGTTTATTTTTCTCTCTTGTATACTTACAGATATATATTTATATTGCACTGAACTTCCACATTTTAAATGTTTCAGATAACTGGACAAGCCACTAAAGCAGAGTGACTGTACACGAGCATTGTTGCGCAACTCTTCCTGGAAAGAATGTCTTTACATGTTATGATGATGATGATCAATGCTGGTGGATTCACCATTTCACACACTGTGGCTTCTGTGAAAGGTCTTTAAATAAAGACTCAAACATTCCAGCCTCTTGGTCATGGTGTAAATTACAGATGAACACACAGGACGTGACTAAACGTCTGACTCTCACCACTGATGCCGTTCTAAACACAGTGAACTTTTAAGGTGTCACAATTTCTTTCCTTTTTTTGAAATGCTGCGGTTGCTAGTTGATCTCGCACTAATGTTTACTGCAGATGCACAGAACATGCCTAACCAAAAGCTGTGGTGCATGTGATTTGTGTGCTTAATTCATAGTTCTATAGATTCATAGTTCCACTTCCATCCACCTTATTCCTGCGCCCCATGACGCTTTGCCCGAATTATGGGTGTAACTTCCGTTAAGCTGTAAACAATCAGTGAAAGGCTCGCTCTATGGCTTTTCAGACTTTTACAGCGGACTGCAAATGAAAAAATAAAAATCATCACGAGGAAAAGAAAGCAGCGACTGAAAAGAGCTCTTGCCATAGATATTCTTGTTATAACATGCCACGTTAAAATACCAAATATAACGTTATTCTCATGATGTCTGAAAATAAATCATGAAGGAATATTGACAGCTCATCCAGTCAAGACGGATCAGCTTTATTTGTAGGGCAACCTTATGATTTGAAATGAATTTTATGTAGTAGATAACATGTAGATAAATTACAATTTCTACCACCATTATTACTAATCTAATGGGCTGCTACAAGGCTAAGGGGGTTTAAGAAAATTGAGCATTTTAATTTTCTCTCTGTTAAATTTGCACACTGAATATGGGTTGGAGCTTTTAATTTTGAACTCTCAAAGTGCACCAGATTGATGGATTTAACACCGGTCCTTTGGACTTCTCTGCCTCTTGAACTTAGGGAAGCCCAGTCTTATGCAATTTTTAAAGATCAACTTAAGACATACTTTTTTAAACTTGCATTCACTTGTTAATGTGTTTTTTTTTTAAACAATTGCCCATTGTTTAGGCCTATACAGCGCTTTGAGAAGCTGCTTTTAAAGGCGCTTTATAAAATAAAGGTTATTATTATTATTTTGTTACAGTGTCTGTCTACATTACACTACTGCAGTGCATAATAATAGTTATAATATTAATCCCATGACAGTAATAGCCATATATTGTAAAACAAATGCAATAATAAAAATAAAGGAAACTTTCATAGCCTAATAAGTTTTGTACACATTTCTATACTTGAAAGCAAGTTATAACCCAGTGCCACCAATTAAACAAAACAAAACGAATGGGCCGCCGATGTACGAGTTTTATGGGCCGTTCAGACAATAAATAAATAAATAAATATATAAAAGTATTCGAGATGTATCGGCCCAAAAAGCACGTCGGCCCACCGGGAATCTCCTGGTAGTCCCGATGGCCAGTACATGCCTTCGCACAATACTTAGTACATTTATTTCGTTTGACACCTTAATGGCTGAGATGAGAAGACTTACCGCTATACTGGGCTTTCTTATTATCTTGTTCCTTTCTCCTTTTCTTCCCTGTGCACGAGGGTTTAGACCGATTCATTTTCGATCAACGCGCCAGCATTGCCTTGCCTAACCTAACCTAACGTAACGCAACTCCCCCCATTAGGAAATGATCGACAATAATCATCAATTCAATCTAATAATCAAGTTGACAAGTAATTAAACGTGTGGCTGAGGGGCGCCTTAGGATGATCATGTTTTATTTTGCTTGTCATTCTAATTCTATGATTAATGGGAAGTAGGGGCGACACTAGAGGGCGCCTGCGCCCCCAACACATTTTTTTTTTCACAAATTTGATGCCTGCTACAGGTCTCAAAATAGTTGGGACGGGGGCAACAAATGGTTGAAAAAGCAAGAAATTTAGAAAGGATTCAGGTGGGAGAACATCTAGCAACTAATTAAGTTCATTTATATCAGGTCTGTAACATGATTAGCTATAAAGGGATGTCTTAGAGAGGTAGAGTCTTTCAGAAGTAAAGATGGGCAGAGGCTCTCCAATCTGTGAAAGAGTGCGTAAAAAGATTGTGGAACACTTTAAAAACAATGTTCCTCAACGTCAAGTTGCAAAGGCTTTGCAAATCTCATCATCTACAGTGCACAACATCATCAAAAGATTCAGAGAAACTGGAGAAATCTCTGTGCGTAAGGGACAAGGCCGAAGACCTTTATTGGATGCCCGTGGTCTTCGGGCCCTCAGACGACACTGCATCACTCATCGGCATGATTGTGTGAATGACATTACTAAATGGGCCCAGGAATACTTCCAGAAACCACTGTCGGTAAACACAATCCGCCGTGCCATCTCCAGATGCCAACTAAAGCTCTATCATGCAAAGAGGAAGCCATATGTGAACATGGTCCAGAAGCGCTGTCATGTCCTGTGGGCCAAGGCTCATTTAAAATGGACTATTTCAAAGTGGAAAAGTATTCTATGGTCCGACGAGTCCAAATTTGACATTCTTGTTGGAAATCACGGACGCCGTGTCCTCCGGGCAAAAGAAGAGGGAGACCTTCCATCGTGTTATCAGCGTTCAGTTCAAAAGCCAGCATCTCTGATGGTATGGGGGTGCATAAGTGCATATGCAGCTTGCATGTTTTGGAAGGCACTATGAATGCTGAAAGCTATATAAAGGTTTTAGAGCAACATTTGCTCCCCTCCAGACGACGTCTATTTCAGGGAAGGCCTTGTGTATTTCAGCAGGACAATGCAAAACCACATACTGCAGCTATTACAACTGCATGGCTACATCGTAGAAGAGTCCGGGTGTTGAATTGGCCAGATCTTTCACCTATAGAGAACATTTGGCGCATCATTAAACGAAAAATGCGTCAAAGACGACCACGAACACTTCAGCAGCTGGAAACCTAAATAAGGCAAGAATGGGACCAAATTCCAACACCAAAACTCCAGACACTCATGAACTCGATGCCCAGAGCCCCAGACGTCTTCAAACTGTTTTGAAAAGAAGAGGAGATGTTACACCATGGTAAACGTGCCCCCGTCCCAACTATTTTGAGACCTGTAGCAGGCATCACATTTGAAATGAGCTCATTTAGTGGATAAAAGTGTAAAATTTCTCAGTTTAAACATTTGTTATGTTATCTATGTTCTACTGTGAATAAAATATTGGCTCATGTGATTTGAAAGTCTTATAGTTTTCATTTTATTCAAATTTAAAAAACGTCCGAACTTTTCCGGAATTCGGGTTGTATATGAAAAATACAGTAAATTGCAACTACATAAAATTATCATGAGAACATTATAATTGTGTGTTTGGGACATGGGTTTTAATGGTGAGACTTTTGTTTTTATAATCAGGCCCTCAAAATTACATAAAAATTTGGATTTAGATGTATCGGCCAATATATCGGTTATCGGCCTTTAAATATAAATAATTATCAGTAACGGCCAAAATTTTCCCCCGAATTCTGAATTACAGTCGATTTTATAGCCTATAGATTGGCTGAAATAATTTACACGTGTGCAACCAAAGTATGAATATTAAATAATTGAACTTTAATGATGTGTATGTGTAATGATGCTAACAGGGTTTATTATTATTATTATTATTATTACTACTGCTTAATTTCCAAAGCGAAGCACCTTTTTTTAATATAAATCTGAACATTGGCATGGATTTTAGCGTGCATAATATCACCTTGAACACTTGTGCTGTTCCCAAATATTGCTTTCTTTATAAGCTGTTATTGCCAAATATAGGTTTCAATCTTTTTGTCAACTTGTTTTCTTGCAGTTTGACAGGTTTTAGGTTTCTCTTTGGAACTGATTTGATCTGAACTCATGCATCTTAGTTTTTATTTTTTGCTGAATAACTTTTTCCACTCAAAAACTACGTTGCTTAAGATTTACAAGCAGTTTTTTAGGGATTAAACGATATATCGGCCACCATATCGGTATTGGCCGATATATGTTCATTCTTAGTGTTATCGTTATCCGCCTCATAAGAAAATTTGGTGATATATTAAAGCCGATAAATAATGGATTATTTCCTCCAGCTGAGACACTTCACTGTTCTGACAGGCACGTAACTTTTAGTTTCAAGTTCACTTCTGCATTTGTTTCAGTTCGTGCAGACAGGAACACCAAATTAGGTAAAGGATTTTCAGCACAGCACAAGAGTTAAAGTCCCCCTGTGGTGAAAATCCAGCTTTTAATGTTGTTTATGTGTCTATGTGGTGTTTTTTAGGGATGCACGATATATCGGCGCCATATCGTTATCGGTCGATAAATGATTATTTTTAGTGTTATCGTTATCGGCCAGATAAGAAAATTCGGCCGATATATCAAAACCGATAAATTGGCGCCTTTCGCATGACGTCACACGCAACAGACGCGCGCGCATTTGAAAGTGTTTATGCTAGAGTGAAGACAAAATGTCGGTGGTGTGGGAGTTCTTCAGCGTGAAAAAAGAGGACATCAAAATTGCAATTTGCAACAGCTGTCAATGTGAGGTAATGCGAGGAGGCAGTAGAACCAAAAACTTCAATACAACTAATTTAATTAGCCACCTGAAGTTTCGCCATTCCGAAATTTATAAAGACTATCAGACAAAAGTGACCAGCAAACAAACAGAGGTAGCCCTTACCAACAAGCCAGCACAACAAACACTTGACAGTATAAGGAAATTCGACAAGAGCAGTGCCAAAGCAAAAGCAATCACATGCAAAGTTATGGAAATTGTAGACTTGGAATTAAGCCTTTTCCCCGTTATTATTTGATTCACGGGACCAGACACCAGTTATCTTGCCAAGAAAGATTTTTATTCTTATATGTCAGGAGAGAAACTCTGAGAAGATGTTATATTCATGCCAGGTCTATGCGTTTCGTGTTTCTCCTTCCTCTCACACAGTCATGCCTCCATGTTTCTCTGCTGTAGTACAGTAAGATTGAGTTTTTATACATCACAGAGAGTCTTACAGCTTCCTTGTAAGGTAACAAAACATATTGCTTATGCTTAAAATGAAATGTATATGCACATGGTACAATCTACTTTCCACATTAAGAAACTATTTCTCAGTGTATACATTAGTGGTATACAAATGGTGCATTTGCATCAGTTGAAACGTTCATTTTCTTGCAAAGAGCATACCAACTGTACACATTTGAAGTATATTCATCATTGGAACTCTCTGCTAAGTGAACATTACATACCTCTAAGCAGAATACATAATCCTCCCAGCTACCCTCCTTGTGTCTAAAATATGTTCCTTAAACACATGTGTCCATGCAATCTATAGTCTACTCATGCATTTTAAACTTCATAAGATAATACAACTTATTATGAATACTAAATAAAGAATAATAATACAGATACATAATATTAAATAATGAAATTATATTCAAAGATGAAATTTTAGTCTTCAGAAATGATAGCAGTTGATGACCAACCTTTTAGCATAGTTGATGACCAAGGATTTCGTCGGCTTCTTGAGTTTATTGAACCGCGCTACTCCCTCCCTAGCCGGCGGTACTTTTCTGATGTGTCGCTCCCTGCTTTATACAATGAAGTAGCAACACACATCCACATGCTTTTGAGCAAAAATGTAACTCATATCAGTTTTACTACTGACATATGGAGTTCCGACGTAAGTCCAGTGAGTATGTTGAGCCTTACCGCTCAGTGGATTGAGGAAAACTTTGAGATGAAGAGAGTGGTGCTTCATGCACAAGAATGCCCAGGCTCTCACACCGGCGCTGCTATAGCGCGTGCATTTGAGAGCATGTTAGCTCAGTGGAACATAACGAAAGATATGGTTCATGTTGTCATGCGAGACAATGGGCGAAATATGGCAAAAGCCATGGAAGATTGTGGTTTGAACAGTCTTGGCTGCATGGCTCATACTCTTCAGTTAGCCGTACACGAAGGAGTTCTGAGCCAGCGCAGCATTTCTGACTGTTTGGCGATAGGGAGAAAGATAGTCGGACACTTCAAACATTCTCAGCTCGCCATCTCCCGACTCGGAGAGATACAGACAGCGCTAGGATTGTCAAAAAAGATGCTCCAACAAGACACTCCGACACGATGGAACAGTACATTTTATATGATGTCGAGTTTGATCGCGCAGAAGCGTGCACTTGGTGCCTATGGGGCAGAATACGAGCTTCCCGCATTATTCAGCGCATACCAGTGGGGCCTTATTGAAAATGCAGTAACACTCCTTGCACCTTTCGAAGAACTGACGAGAGAAGTAAGTTCACACAAGCCAACGACTTCAGATGTTATCCCCTCTGTTGAGGCTCTGAAACGTTTACTGAACAAGAGTCTCAGTACAGATAGCGGAGTGAAGACAACAAAAGCTACTCTGCTCGAGGCTGTGGAGCAGCGGTTTAACAGCATATACACAGAGCCTTTGTACGTCGTGGCAACGATCTTGGACCCAAGGTACAAAGATTGCTTTTTTGATCAAGCCACTAAACAACGAGCAACAGAAATGCTGCTGAGACAAGAGACGAGCGAGACAGAGTCTCCCAAAAAAAGACGCACAGAGAGCGACGGAGGCGCAACATCCCTGCTTGACATGTATGGTGAAATTCTTGAAGAAAACACAGCTAAGGAACATCAGACATACGAAGACACTCCAGTAGGACAACAGGTAAAAAATGATCATATTAAAAAGTGCTGTACCTAACCATTTAATAACAAAGAAAAAAAAAAACGAATTACAACAAATACAATTTTATTTGACAACAGTTATAAAGAGTAGAAAACAAAACATTCATGTTAGGACTTCACTGTAAAAAATATAATTAATAAGCCATTACATGTTTTTACATTAGTTTTAACTCATAAGTTAAGCAATGTTCAACTTTTTTATTAGATTAAACTCATGTACTAAAGTCAATTTAACATAATTTAAGACTAAATTTCTTAACAGCCAAGTTGACTGCACTTAATTTAAGGCAGCAAGTATTTTTTTTTTTTTTTACAGTGCTTACATGCATACAACTTTACATGCTTATTTGAAGAAAAGATTTTAAAAGACTGTGTGCCTCTTTGTAGGTGAATGCATATCTAAGCGAGCCACCCATTTCCAGGAATGAGAGCCCACTGCAGTTTTGGAAAAGCAACATGTCACGTTTTCCAGCCCTGGCCCAAGCTGCACGCAAATACCTGTCAGCTCAGCTCCCTGTACAAGTGTCGACAGCGAACGTCTCTTCTCAGCGGCATCAAACGTGATTGATGAAAAGAGAAACAGACTTTTGTGTGAGAAAGCCGAAATGCTTCTCTTCGTTAAAAAAAACATTCCACTCTTACATTCACATAAGTAGCAGCCAAATCAATCCCATATAATTTCTAGTTGGCCTACCTGTTCTTAAATGCACACAAAGCAAAGTCATGCTTTATTTATCCATGGCACATTTTGATTCTTTGTTAATGTTGTTCAGTGACTAGTAAGTTTTATGCATTATAAATTTTTTTATCAGGCAAAATATATATTTGTATAAATAATATTGTACAAAGATATAATTAATTTGAAAAGTTATGAAATATGTTCCAAATATAAGTTGGCTACATTTAGTGAATGAATTTGGGAAAAGAAAGATCGAGATGTTTCCTTGGAGTTTCCTTGTTTTCTGCTGTAATTTAAAAAATAACATAAAAGCAGTTCACTGTATTCGTTTTGCTTTTGTTTTTGTAATCAGAGAAAATAATATCAGGATTTGTATTTATCGGCCAATTTATCGGTTATCGGCTTCCAAATATAAAGAGTTATCGGTATCGGCCAAAATTTCCATATCGGTGCATCCCTAGTGTTTTTAATACGCTTTAAGACACACCATGTGTAAGTTCATAAGTCGACAGCATTGCTGAGTATTTTCTGCTTAAAACTGCAGTGAACCAAAGACAGTCTCAAAAACACGGTTTGAAATCGCTGGTGTTTCTGACGTCACAAACGACCTTGTAACCAATCAGATCAACGTGTGATCGTCAACCAGTGGATCTCTGAGCTGAGTGAGTGGAGGCGGGGCTCATTTGCATATTCATAGAACCGCGTATACTAAATGAGGCAAGGGTCAAGTCAAGTCACATTTATTTATATAATGCTTTTTAGAGTACAGAGTGTTTCAAAGCAGCTTTACAGAGATAACAGGAAAATAATGCAAAAAAGTTTGTTTACAGAAGAAAATAGTGTCAAAGTCCAGCTTAAGTAAGTTCAGTAATGTTTCATTTTTGTTTTAAAATAGCTATTAATTTAGTTCATTTATATATAGCCGCTCTGGAGAACACCGTGATGTCATCGTCCAGCTCAGATCAGTTCTTGTATAATAGTGTCAATGCAGGCAGATCAATATATTAATGTAGTTGAATATTAAATTAAATGTTAAATTTAATGTTCCCAACTAAGCAAGCCAAGCCAATGGCAACAAAGGTGAAAAAGGTGACAGTGAAGGAACCAAAACTCCATCAGTGACAGAATGGAGAAATAAACCTTGGGTGAAACCAGACTCAGTGTCTCAGTTCTCTGGCCAACGAACGAACAGTGTGTGATTATGATTCAGGCAGCATTACAGGTCAGAGGTCAGATTGGTTTGGAACAATCAGAATATTATCCAGTTCATCTGGATGAAGATCGGAGTCATTACGCCGGTATGGGACGGGGTTGTTGAGGATCAGTGAGAGTCTAGATGACACGATCTCTGCCGATACTTCAGGGATGTGTCGTGGTCATGTCTAGGCGCAGGTCCTCGAGGGTGTAGAGTTACATTTAAGATATTTTAAGGCAGGAAAAAACGTTTAAATATGTCATTTTTGTGATCAAAGATGAGTTTTAAGGGATACAATTATTGACTACAGGGGGACTTAAAGATAAGTTATAACACTAACTCTGGGTAGTGATTTATGATAGTTAAGAATATTATTTTCATGAATTTGAATTCTTCAGTTTTATATTAAGAGAAGAACGTTCTAAAAAAGTACTTTTGGGAATACAAAAAAAAATAATTTTTGGTAAAAAAACGCTTCATGAATGCAGTCCCAGGTTTGACATCAAAATGCTTTTGGTACTGAAGTTTCTAGAGCTTCACTGGAGGACAAAAGTTAAAGTATGTTCCTCGCACAAAGCTGACCAATTATGGAGTCATATGGGTTTACTGTTATTGTTCTTTTATGGGGTTTCACAATCTGTGGTCGTGGAGTTCATGAACCTGAAATAGTTCATGTTTAAAAATCAGTTTAAATAGTTTTTAAAAAACACCGCTAAACATGAATCCAGAAAAGCCATATTGAAAAATAAATAAATAAATACCACAGAAGATATAAAGTGAAACTTAATCTTAATGTAGCCCTGTGTTTGAGTGTGTCCAACGTTTACCTTGTTTTTGTGGTAAAGTGCTCAACTTTAACATACACAAAGTTCACACGCATTTGCATGGGACTTCTCCTAAATGTAGATTTTAATTAAAATTAAACAAGGTTGTATTGTAGTCATGATCACAACATGCACAAACCCAATGTGTGACGTCACAGATAAGGTTTAGTACCGGTGTTATGCCGAATTTCGACTCCCTGCCAGAATCTGACTCCCCCTCGCGTGCACGCGCAATGACGTCACCACACTAGTCGCCGAATTTCGACTCCCTGCCAGAATCTAACTCCCCCTCGCTTGCACGCGCAATGACGTCGGTGCGACTGTTTTATTTTTCTTCTGTTTGTGTTACTTAAAGCTTAGTGTCTTTTTTTTTTTTACAGGTGTTTATTAATAAATATAATTATTATCAGTGTTTTCCAGAAAGCGTTGCAAAAACCGATCACTGGCATACAGGATGTTTGAGTGCACTATACTTACCAAGTCAAATATGAAATGTTAATATTTAACATTTATTCCCATTTCCCATTGTGCACTGTTTACTAGACAGTCCAATAATACCATGTGCAATAAGTTCTACTTTATTCTGCACATAAGTTCTACTTTATTCTGCACATAAATTATTCTATACTCTGCCAGTACATTTTATTTAAATCAAACCCCAGAATTATTTTCGTGTCCAAAGCACAGGTTCTGTATTTGGATCCTCTTGGGGAGAGGCAACCTGACCTTAAAAGATGCCAAGAAGTGACAAGGTAATTACAGCTTTTAAACAAGTCCTATGATGGGGCAAATTATCAATGAATGTTGAATGGAAAAAAATTGTGCTGTTCTGAGCTTTTTATTATTATTATTGATAACAGGTCATTCATGAATCAAAAAGGCATACATGTGTCCACGTGGGCATGTGACACACTGCCACACCCACACCAAAAGGACAGCAGTTCCTGTGGGGCCTTTGTCCTAAAAGTAAGAATTATGGAATTGGCTAAGAGTACTGATTAAAAAGACAGTAGTCCCTAATGAATAGCATAAAAATCAGTTCAAACTCCAGTGTTAATATGCTGACCACATTCACCACTCACTGACAGTTACACAGTAAGATTTACATAGTGTTCTTTCTTCATTGATGTCAGTTTATTGGCTGCAATCTTTGATACCAACACATCTGTTTGTCTTTATTACAATGAAATTGTTCTAATTGTTTATTTTTAGTTTGCTGAATGTATGCTGGACAAAAAGCCAGTTCTGTTTTCAACAAGCAAAACAAGTGTGAATTCCATCAGATTGGCCATAGCTACTTGCCTCCTACAAAACACGGGTAAGTGTGGAATACTATCCCCTTGCCAAAAAATCCAAATATTCAGACTGTCTATTTAAAGTAGTCTATTCAGGAGCCTGTTTAAAGTAATTGTGAGGTTTGGCCTTGTGTCTTATATTGGCTCTTCTCCCCTGGCATTGTCATAGATGATCTAAAAGATTTGTGCTTTCTCTGTGGGGAGGAAGAAAGTCCTGACTGGGTGGGTACTCTAACTGTACTTTTTATTTGATCCTTTTTTTGTTGTTGAAAAGAGTAGTCTTTAAGTACACCATATTTATTTTTTCATCATAATGGATGTAAAAAGATAACTGTGGTGCATACTAATATTCACTTTGTCCCTAAGATTGGCTGTGATGTGTGCCCTCGGTGGTACCACTGTGACTGCGCAAAAACATCGATGGAAGTTACCAACTACTTGTGTCCAGCTTGTATGAAATAAATGTATTTATTTTCAAGTGTTGTAGTAGTTTCTCTTTTTTTTTATTGTTTAGTTTGTAATTCTATTTAAGTTATTATTCTCGAACTTATGCGTTTTTGATCAGCTCATTGGAGACCACAATTCAAAAGACAACAATTTTGCACATACAATAAAAATTATTATTTTACTGTGACACATGTACATAAAAGGGAACCAACGGTGAAGGCAATGAAATGACATTTTCATTGAGCAAATAATAATAAAAACATTCCTGAATGACTTCACAGTTATAGGCGTTTTTACATGTATTTCTGTTTTTTTTTTTATCACCGAAATGCAGTTAATCATCCTGAAAACAGAAAGTGTGCACCATCAAAATACATTTAAAGTTGTAGGTAAATGTCTAGCCACCCAGTTATACTGGCAAATATCAGCCAGAATTAACTAAAAGTGCCTATCACAATACAATATCAAATGTAAAACACAGAAATTATTTTACCATCCATAGTAAGAGGTGTAACCAGCATGAGTTTCATGTGTCTTTGACTTTGCAAACCTGAAAAATTAGGGAAGTATGATTTATATAATTTGCTTACACCTGTGCTTTGGACACGAAAATAATTCTGGGGTTGGATTTAAATAAAATGTAGGCCTACTGGCAGAGTATAGAATAATCTATGTGCAGAATAAAGTAGAACTTATTGCACATGGTATTATTGGACTGTCTATAGTAGTAAACAGTGCACAATGGGAAATGGGAATAAATGTTAAATATTAACATTTCATATTTGACTTGGTAAGTATAGTGCACTTAAACATCCTGTATGCCAGTGATCGGTTTTTGCAACGCTTTCTGGAAAACACTGATAATTATTATATTTATTAATAAACACCTGTAAAAAAAAAAAAGACACCAAACTTTAAGAAACACAAACAGACGAAAAATAAAACAGTCGCACCGACGTCATTGCGCGTGCAAGCGAGGGGGAGTTAGATTCTGGCAGGGAGTCTAAATTCGGCGACTAGTGTGGTGACGTCATTGCGCGTGCACGCGAGGGGGAGTCAGATTCTGGCAGGGAGTCGAAATTCGGCACAACACCGTAACTATAGGAGTTAAACATTCAAGAATTAAATATGGTAATCGATAAGCACTCATATATCTGCAACTAAAAAAAATCCTACACGACGAGGCCTGAGAAGCAAGTTACAAGAGAAAAATACACACAATAAAAACTACAGCTGAACAACTTCATCACTGACAAAAATCAGATTGAACATCACGTGTCAGTCTCTCTCAATCTCTGTGCACGAGCGCCACCTCGAGGTTCACCAAGTCACTCGACTCAGGACGTGTCATTTCTTTCAGTTCAAGCAGTCAATAAAAAAATATAGATAAAGGCCTGAATGTATAAAAATATATCTTTAAGCAACACAGGTTCAACATCCATCATGTGAGAATAAAAAGCCTGTTACCAAAAATTGTTTGATTGACTGAATGTTTTCAGTAAAAAGCTCAAATTTAAACCTGTATTATGTGTCAGATGTTGAGAATGACGAAGAATCAGTCAATTATGACATAAAAAGTCGAAATTGTGACATAGGCCTACTAAGTCATTAGTATGGGATTAAAATTACGAACTATATGTTCCTCATAAACATGACTTAGGCCTATAGGCCTATGTCATTTCGACTTTTTATGTCACAATCATTTACAAAAATCTTGTTTCTGGTCTTCACATATTTCCAGACTAAAAATCTCTCACATATTCTGAGGTTATTATGAGAAATGAATACATTCGTTGTATTTTAATTTCTGAGAACGGTAATTTTTCACAAAGGCAACATCACGTGCACGACTTTGGCGCGCAAACTCAAGATCATAGCGATAATTTTCTAACACACCACACCCATGTAAATAAAGTATAGTCCTACCTATTTGTAGTTAATTTCATCGGTTGCCTGTGGCGTTAAACTCTTACTCAGCATCTAGCCAAAATAACATGCGTGTCCATCGGTTAACCGTCCTCAGAAGACGAAAACAACCAATTTGCCGCGACATCACGAGAACATGACACGTTATTGGCCGTTAAGTGGCGTAGCATGTGCCTTTACATGGGTACTCTTTTGTTGTTGTTTTTTATATTAATTGATGTGACTTAATACTTTTATGTGTGAAATTTTAAATTAAGTGGAGGGAAAGTTTGCACGTGCCACTGAGTAAATGGCCAAGGGCGTCACGTGACCTGGACGTTAAAGGTGCGTCTCAATCAGCTGCCGATCAGATTATTTATATATTATATTTATGCAAAAATATACTTGAACAACAACAACAAAAGGCTGTGTCTTGCTGCTGCAGTGTATTGAGTTTTTATGTCTCACTCACACTTCAAAAATTCTATTGAGGGAACAAACTCCCTGATTTTCATGGTGCATTGTGGGAATGTATAGGAGGGAAACGTTTCAGTGCACACTGTAAGGATTTTGTGATTGAGACAGCCCTTAAATTTTACGATCTCTTGAGTTTAACATTGTTTGTTTGACAGGGATAGTTTCGTCTCTGACCCTCAGGAGTCGCCATATATTCAGGGCTGAAGAGACCAAATGTGATGTTAAAAACCTGTTCTGATGGTCCACTGATTAGATGCTGGAGACCTTTTATGGCTCTAAAAAACCCTGAAGCATTTTAAAGCAATTAGACACAGTCACAATAAAACAGGACAGAGAATCTGCACAATGTTTTTAATCCAGTTCAAACAGAAGAAGAGCTGCAGCAAACATGGAGAATCAAGAGCTGGAACAGAAGAATCAATGTCCTGAGAATAGAGAGAAAGCACATCAATATGGCCTTCAAACCTCTTCCAGACCAGACTCGTGCGTACATGTGTTTTAATGCACAGGTCATTCCCTGGTCACCCACTACATCATCATGATCCAGACCTGTTAAAACAGACTCGATCTGGGGCGTGTTTCCCGAACACCGAAATAACTCGCGGCTTCACTATCATAGTACATCATCGTTGAAGAAATCAAGTATAGTCACGACTTTCCTGAAACCGTATTGTCGCAAATTGGTCGTTGGTAATGATGTCACGCAGGTTATGGAGTAATAACTACTTTTAATGAATCGGTTTGAGATCGAATTACCGCTAGATGTTTTGCTATAAATCACAGACATGCATCTGAGGAATATTTCTAATTTTTCTCAGTTATTTTGATTTATTTCCAGATTCACTCATAGACTCGTTCTTGCGCACTAGAGCTCGTTCACACATGCGCACTCTTCAGAAACTACACTTTAAATCTCTTGACAAACTCAAAGACGTAAATGACATTTGTGTGTATTCTAAATAAAACAGATTTTGTACTGAATGTCCGCTTGCTTATTTTGCTCAAGATCAGGATTTATTGAGTCACATGTCATGAAATCTAGAAACTCTTCTATCCGCAGCTCGAGATCTGTCGCTCAAACACACACCTCTGCGATGCTGTTTGCGAATGTTCGTTATAACGATGTTTTCAGGAAACACACTCGTTAAACTGATGATAACTTGCGACCATAGTTGGCTAACGATGCTTTCGGGAAACACACCCCAGAAGATGTTCACAAACGTGCATGACACTGAAACACTCGCTTGTGAAAACAGCATCAATAATGCCGGTGACCTTTGACCTGGTCTTTGGTATCTAGCTGTGCAGGAACTGAAGGCAGTTTGCTTGGTTACGGCGAGCAGGTTTGACCACCTGATTGTACAAATGCAACAGTTCACGTTTGTTTGGTTTTGCCACGAGAAAAAAAAGACACAAAAAGAAAGAATGGAGGGATTCACGTCCAGCATTCCAGATCCCGCAGTCTTCGGGAAGCGCGTTTGCCTCCCGTCATCATGGCAGCATGAGGTCTGTAGTGTAAATCTCCACACTTCACAACAACGCTTCATGAGTGATTATATTCATAGCATCTTAAAAATAATGAGTTCACTTAAAAACATCACAGTACTTCCTGAGAGAGACGCCTTCCTGTAGCGGAAAGCCAACATGTGAGATCGGACAATAACGAGGATGATCATGCAGAGATTCTGCTCTGGTTTGTGGAATGATTTGATGGTTACGCTGAGAACTTCATCACACCATTCATGGGTGAATCTCATGAAACCTCTGAGAAAAACATGATATTTTGATCCAAAATCAGCAGAAAGAAATGAGAAATTATAGTTTGCATAAGGAAAATGTTGGATGTTTTAAATTGTGAGGCTATTATCATGACAATGAAATGAAATGCTTCTAAAAACAGACTTAAATGTCCTTATAAAAAAATTATTATATTATAATAGTGCTGTCAAATCAATTAATTAATCACATCTAACATAAAAGTTTGTAATTATATAATATATATGTTTGTGTGTGTGTATATATATATACACACACACACACATACATGCACACAAATATATATATTATATAATTACAAACTTTTATATATATATATAAATATATAATATTACATACTCTATTTGTGTATGTATATATAAAATTGCTGTCACATCGATTAATCGTGATTAATCACATCTAACATAAAAGTTTGTAATTATATAATACATATGTTTGTGTGTGTGTATATATATATATACACACACACATACATGCACACAAATATATATATTATATAATTACAAACTTTTATATATATATATAAATATATAATATTACATACTCTATTTGTGTATGTATATATAAAATTGCTGTCACATCGATTAATCGTGATTAATCACATCTAACATAAAAGTTTGTAATTATATAATACATATGTTTGTGTGTGTGTATATATATATATACACACACACATACATGCACACAAATATATATATTATATAATTACAAACTTTTATATATATATATAAATATATAATATTACATACCCTATTTGTGTATGTATATATAAAATTGCTGTCACATCGATTAATCGTGATTAATCACATCTAACAAAAAGTTTGTAATTATATTTTGCGTGTATGTGTATATACACAAACACACAAATATATAATATATAATAATATATAGTATATTTATATATATAATTGCAGTCAAATCAATTAATTGTGATTAATTGCATCTTCCATAAAAGTTTGTAAATAAATAATGTGTATATATATATATATATATATATATGCATACATACACACACACACACATATATATATAATTGCTTTCAAATCAATCACATCTAACACGTTTGTGTATATACATAAACTTTTATGTTAGATGTGATTAATAGCAATTGTTGGATTTGACAGCACTAATACATATCTAGCATTAATATATATATATATACACACATACACACATAAATATATATATTTTATTGCTGGCAAATCGATTAATCACGATTAATCGCATCTAACATAAAAGTTTGTGTATATAGACAGATGTGATTAATCATGATGAATTGATTTGACAGTACTAATATATATATATATATATATATATTTTTTTTTTTCTTCATGAGATTCACCCATATATATTTAAAACTTGCCCTGAGATCCAGATGAAATAAACGTACGAGCAGATCCCACAGCGTGCCGGTCGCTCGTTCACACATCGACTGAGACATTCAGCTGGTTTCTGAGGTATTCGACTGTTGTTCTGAGAGACAGACGGGCTCTGAAATCATCAAACGTTTGAGAGAACCGTATAGAAGATCCCGGGAATTCCTCTTCCCTAGCGATCCCGTCCTCGGGTCCAGACGGATGCATAGAAGAGAGTCAGTGAGGTCCCGTCATTAAACCACGTCAGCATTTCTGATTCTGACGAATTCAAATCGAAAAAAAAAATCAAAATAAAAATAAAAACTCATTCAGAAAAGGTCTGAACTACAGATCCTGAGGTAAAAGACATTCCCGTAACGTTCCACCGCTAAATGCTTGAGGTATGAATGTAAAATGAGGAAAACTTGAGAGAAAAAGTTCATTCAGGAAAAAAAAGTCACGAAAACAATCAGAAGACAGATCGAAACACACTCTAAATAAAAATCTTCAAGTTCTGTAAAACCTGCCTGTCGTTTGGCTGAACGTTCTGATTGTATTTAGCGTTTTCTTAAACGCCGGGCGTCGTTCATGAAACACAATCACAAATTCCTGCATGAATCGTTCATAAATCCATTCTTACATTAAATTGATTATGAGGTTTTAGAAACATGTATATCTCTTTTAATTTTCCATGCTTTTATTTTGTGATTATTTTAATTCCTTTCTATGTAAAGCACTTTGAATTGCCATAGTGTATGAAATGTGCTATTTAAATAAACTTACAGTAAGAGTGTTTTTGAACGGTTAACTTGTGATTCCTGAATGAGGCCCAGCGATGTTATTTTATGCATATGTGTCCATGTACGTGTAAATGTGTTTCTAAACACGCGGACAGCCGATGTCGACAGCAGAGAATGAGGTACTGATTGTGCAACAGTTTGCGGTCGGCTCGGGTTACGGGGAGCCGCTGGTGGACGGTTCCGCGGAGCTCCGCCCCTTGGGGGAGGAGGAAGAGGCGGGGCTTTGGCTGGGGGCGGAGCTAGAGAAGGGTCGAGCTGGAGGAGCGTGAGACACACACACACTCACACCCGCAGATGCAGACGCCGACTTCTGCGCGAACAGAGTTCCTGTCATAGAAATACACATTTCTAAAAATTAGATGCACTGAAATGAATGCATTCTGGAGTGAACGAGTAAATGATGCCGTTCACTCACTCACACACACAATCACTCACTCACACACACTAACCCGATCCCTAAACCTACCCAACACACACACTAACCCGACTCCTAAACCTACCCAACACACACACACACACACACACTAACCCGACCCCTAAACCTACCCATCACACACACTAACCCGACCCCTAAACCTACCCAACACACACACTAACCCGACTCCTAAACCTACCCAACACACACACTAACCCGATCCCTAAACCTACCCAACACACACACTAACCCGACTCCTAAACCTACCCAACACACACACTAACCCGACCCCTAAACCTACCCATCACACACACTAACCCGACTCCTAAACCTACCCAACACACACACTAACCCGACTCCTAAACCTACCCAACACACACACTAACCCGATCCCTAAACCTACCCAACACACACACTAACCCGATCCCTAAACCTACCCAACACACACACTAACCCGACTCCTAAACCTACCCAACACACACACTAACCCGATCCCTAAACCTACCCAACACACACACTAACCTGACCCCTAAACCTACCCAACACACACACACACACACACACACACACACACACACACACACACACACACACACACACTAACCCGATCCCTAAACCTTCCCAACACACACACTAACCCGATCCCTAAACCTACCCAACACACACACTAACCCGACCCCTAAACCTACCCAACACACACACACACACACACTAACCCGACCCCTAAACCCACCCATCACACACACACACACACACACACACACACACACAAACCCGATCCCTAAACCTACCCACACACACACACACACACACACACACACACACACACACACACACACACACACACACTAACCTGATCCCTAAACCTACCCAACACACACACTAACCCAACTCCTAAACCTACCCAACACACACACACACACACACACACTAACCCGACCCCTAAACCTACCCAACACACACACACACACACACACACACTAACCCGACCCCTAAACCTACCCAACACACACACACACACACACACACACACACACACACACACACACACTAACCCGACCCCTAAACCTACCCAACACACACACACACACACACACACACACACACTAACCCGACCCCTAAACCTACCCATCACACACACACACACACAAACCCGATCCCTAAACCTACCCAACACACACACACACACACACACACACACACACACAGGGCCGGCGATTGCTATAGGCGAACTAGGCGATCGCCTAGGGCGGCAAATGTGTTGGGGGCGCCGGCGCCCTCTAGTGTCGCCCCTACTTCCCATTAATCATAGAATTAGAATGACAAGCGAAATAAAACATGTTTATTAAACATGATCATCATAAGGCGCCCCTCAGCCACACGTTTAATTACTTGTCAACCTGATTATTAGATTGAATTGATGATTATTGTCGATCATTTCCTAACGTGGGGTGGGGGGTTACGTTAGGCAAGTGCTCAGCTGCTGGCGCGTTGATCGAAACCCTCTGGTGCACAGGGACGAAACGGAGAAAGCAACAAGATAAAAAGAAAGCCCAGTATAGAGGTAAGTCTTCTCATCTCAGCCATTAAGGCGTCAAACAAAATAAATGTACTTAGTATTGTGCACAGGCATGCTGGCCATCGGGACTACTGGGAGCGAATTCTTTTCCCCCAGGATGGTAGAGATTCCCGGTGGGCCGACGTGCTTTTTGGGCCGATACATAATAATTTTATTATTATTATTTTTTGTCTTAGTGGCCCATAAAACTCGTGCATCGGCCCATTCGTTTTGTTTTGTTTAATTGGCGGCGCTGGGTTACTTCCAAGTAACAAAATTAATTATGAAAGTTTCCTTTATTTTTCAGTGCATTTGTTTTACAATATAGCCTATGGCTATTACTGTCATGGGATTAATATTATAACTATTATTATGTAGTAGTGTAATGTAGACAGACACTGTAACTAAAAGAGGTTTGAATTTTTCTTTGTTTAATTTGAACACTGAATATGGGTTAGAGATTTTAATTTTGAACTCTCAAAGTGCACCAGATTGATGAATTTAACATTAAAATGCACAAAATGTTCTTACTAATATATTAGTAATAATAGTAGTGATGGTAGTAATTGTAATGTATCTACTACAAGTTACATGCTCAGACAAAATGTATTTGTACAATGCAACTATGTAGGATGATAGAAATATCATTGAACGTTCTTTGTAGCATTTGTATGAACAATTTATTATACAGTTGAAGTCATAATTAGCTTGTTTAAGTATTTTTAATAAGGGGAGGGGGACGGGGGCAAACTTAGGCTGCGTCCCAATACCTCCCCTTACCCTAGATTTCTGCCCTAACCCTTGTTTTTGCGCGTTCTCGTGTAGGGGTAGGGTGTCCCAATACTCCAAAGAGCAAGGGGGAGTGCTATTCTCCCCTTAAAATCAACCCTCAAAACATAGTGCGGTCCGATGCAGGCTTAAAACGAAGTGGAAGATGAAATTACCCAGGATACCTTGCGAACTCAGCGAGCCGGTCAAATTTTTCAACTAAGATGGCGGACACCGCTGGAAAAGAACAATTTTATTTTAAGTATATTTTCGCAAATACGCATGTTAAAATGTCGAAATATGTTGGAATATGTTAGTTTGATGCCCATCCAATGGACTGTTGAGTTTTCAACACTAATGTTAGAAAATATTTCACGAAGCTATCTGACGATGTTCATATGATATCTGCCGAGTGCTTCAAAAGCAAATCAAATATACATCTGATCTGGGTAAGTTAGTTAATCTAATTTTATTTTCGATTTTGGCTTCCAAGGATTATAAAAAGAAGATATGTGAGGTAAAATTATTCAAAACTAGCCGCGTTCGTCTAGGTCTAGCGCATCAACTTCCCTTCACAGCGCGCTGTCATTTCTCTCTAAACCCAAACCTAACGTCAGAATCAGCACTGAGCACAATCGGTGATTGTTGTAAAGTGCAGTGTCTGCGGTTTCTAAATTGCGGGACGTTGGTGGTAAAAACAGCAACTAAAAGCACAATGATCCGCGCAAGAGACGTTGCCCCGGTTCCCATGGCGGCGCGCGCGCGTTCGGAAACGGATTGCAACTAACGTTAGACAAGCAAACTTTGGGTTTTGTGTGCGCTTCTAAACGATCAGATACAAACAAATATATGGCAAAATTACCGGAAATGCGTCTTCTATATTCCACATGTCTTCTCTGTTGATTCGTCAGATCAGATGTAGATAAACGAAAACAGCCCACACAACAGGCAACACAACAACTGGAACCGGCAATTTTATGAATGAAAATAGTAGTAGAAGTAGTAGACACTTTAACGCTGCGCGTGACGTATTGAGGATTGCCGCGCTAATTTACATATAGTGGTGTCCCATTTCATAGGGAAAGATCTTCAACTCCACTTCCCTCGTTGAGGGGACTTTACTTTCGAGGGCACTCAAAACCAAGTGGAAGTTTTAAGGAGAAATGGGACAGGGCCTTAATCTTGCCTAGGGCAACCATAGGGGTTGAGCCGGCCCTGCACACACACACACACACACACACACTAACCCGACCCCTAAAACTACCCATCCAACACACACACACACTTACCCGACCCCTAAAACTACCCATCCAACACACACACACACACACACACACACACACACACACACTAACCCGACCCCTAAAACTACCCATCCAACACACACACACACTAACCCGACCCCTAAACCTCCCCATCACACACACACACACACACGCACACACACACTAACTCGACCCCTAAACCTGCCCATCCCACACACACTCTCTCTCTCTCACACACACACTCACACACACACACACTCACACTCACACTCACCTGAGTAAATGATGCCGTTCACTTCCACTGACACGCTGATACTCGCTGCTCCGGTGGAGGAAATACTCATGGCCAGATCCTGCTTCTCTTCTGCAGAAACAAACACCTTATTAACACACACATCAGTGCGTAACACACACACACACACACACACACACTCCTTCACACTGACCTCTGGCCGGGGCCCCGAGCCGCAGGTTCATGGGCATCTGCGAGGCCATGGCCATCAGGTTGTGCTGGAAGGCCTGATGCATGAGTCTCTGCTGCTCCTCAGCGAGTCGGATCATCTTCCTCTCCGGCGCCTCCGTCTCCAGCTTCTCTCTGAGATGCTCCAGTGTGGAGGCCCTCAGACCCGCCTGGGGCCCCGGATCCAGTGTGGAGGCCCTCAGACCCGCCTGGGGCCCGAGAGCCAGAGAGAGCGAGGGAGAGCGGCCCGCCAGCAGAGAGGAGACGCCGTCCTCTGGGGGAGAGAGAGGAGAACACCGGGATGAGGAGAACGCCTGTCATATATTACTGTATACACACACACACACGCGCACGCACACACACACACGCACGCACACACACACACGCACGCGCACACAAGCACTCACGCACGCATAATACAAATAATATATATAAGAAGTTCCTACATTTTTATGATCATATTGTCATCATTTAAAAATAGCAATAAACCACTGAAGGAGGTTACAGTGATTTTATGGACAACACACACCAATAACACAATTCAACAGATTAACACACACACTCACACTACAGAATTAATGATGCAAACCTCATCAAACAGATTCTTAAAAATAAAGGTTCCAAAAGGCTTTTTTAACTGTGATGTCATAGAAGAACCATTTTTGGTTCCTCAAAGAACCTTTCAGTGTTCAGTTCTCAAAAGAAAAATGTTCTCCTTAGTGCGAAGAACAACATAAAGGACATTTCTGCACTATAGAGAACCTTTAGTGGTTCCATGGATGTTCAAGGTTCCCACTGAGTGTCAGTGGAGGTGCAGTTCGTGCTCCGGCCGACAGGAGGCGCTCTAACACCACAGATACACCAGCAGACTGAGCTGAACACGTGGACAAACAATTCTCAATATACGGTTTCTTTTTGTCAAAACAGCATGAGCATGTGTTCACTCGCTCAACGCACCGGATATTAGTGTTACTGAACTACTACTGAATGACTTTTAGCAGATCTACTCATTTAAAATTCACTTGTCTGGAAGAAGACAATAAACATTCAAGGCTCATGTTCTTCATAGGGGTGTTTTGTACACATTTGTGTCCAATCAAATGCAAGTCCCGCCCCCTAAAGCCAGAGTGTGATGATAACTATTGTTAAAGGGGTGGTTGATTGTGATTTCACTTTTTTACCTTTAGTTAGTGTGTAATGTTGCTGTTTGAGCATAAACAACATCTGCAAAGACTACAACAAACGGCTGGTAGGAACTACAATGAGCTTCTTCACGGGTTAGTGACATCACTAACCCGAAAATTTACATTAACCCCGCCCCAATTCGCCTTTGGCTAAGCCCCACCCCCCTTAGTTACTGTTGCTACGTCCGACAAACAAACTTCACCTGGGCTCTGGTATCAACATGGCTTATGCTGTGACAGCTCTTCCTGCTGACATTTTATCAAACTTTTATAAAGCAGCAAATAAAGTGTCCGATAGAAGTAGTCAAAACGGGCTGCAATATCCGTTCGAAGGCTATATTCACGACATACAGGTGAAACAGGAACAACAAGGCATCCAAATGGAGGCAAAAGCAATACCGGTCACAGTCAACAAATGACCCACCGCATATCCTCCTAATGGAGACGGAGGCTGGGACTGACAATATCAAGGAGCAACACTGTTCATGCAAAGCTGGGTCTCTATTCACTTCTATAATCGTTATTACAAAGCAAACGGACTACGCGAGTATAACGTTGTATTTATTAGCAGCGTGTGCTAGACCAGTGATTCTCAACCGGTGGGCCGCGGCCCTCTGGTGGGCCGTGTAGGCAGTGGTAAACTACCCACCAAATTCATTTTTATTTGTTTTTTTTTTGATTGACAAATCTTGTTATTTTCTAATTATCTGATTGTTCTTATGAATTTATATGATCAAAAACACTCCAGTCCAGTCATAAAGCATTATCTAAAAGCGAATTTATGTTTAAATATCGCAACACCGACCAATCACGTTACAACGTCAGATTGAACGTTTGTTCGATCAGATGCAGTAACATTACGTTACTGTTATATGGATCGTTTTCTGAAAAGAAACGCAGACGTGGGAGACAGACTGGTGCAAGCAAAAGCTGCGAAGTGTGTGGTGAGAAAATATGATGCTGAATACATTCAAATTGTTTTTATAAGGGCAAGTCCTACTGAGACTAAAGCGGGTCGCACACCGGACGAGAAGCGCAGCGCCGCGCCGCGTCTAGGGGCCTGTTTACACCTGCTCACTTCATGTGTTTTTTTCTGATCAGATAGATATCCGATTTATCAAAACGATTCCATTTACACTTGATCACATAAATGTGTTTCCGCAAAACGGATATAGCCTAAATCCGATCTTCAATTCCCGCGCTATATGCTGATTTAATGGAGTTAACGTCACCGAAATCAAAAGATATGAGCTGCAATTTATTGATCATCAGCTAATTTCAAAATCAAAGACCACAATAGGAGAGAACGGCAATGGCACATGGTAAGATAATTTCGTTTCTTTACTTTTAATGAAGATGATTATGTGTTAAGCAAGGGTCTGCGACTACTTTCACTTTGATTTGCTATAAGTTGCGCGTTGGCTTGATGATGCTCAGCTGCTCTCATCTGCGGCGATTCGTAGCCCACTGCAGTAGCGCCGTCATATCTGATTATAACATGACATATAGCTATAGGCCTAGCCTATAATACGCTCTCACATGTTTTTTTTTTGTTTTGTTTTTTGCATTGTTGGGAGGAGTAACATTTACATATGTGGTTTCAACCAGATGCATTTCCACTTGTCCAGTTTCATCTGGAATGCGCCCCAGACCTCCTCCCTGTGGTTTGAGCGATCGGATTTAAATCCGTCTTTTGGTCTTTTCACAATCGGATAGCTATCCGAACACAGTTTAAAGTGGCCAGGTGTAAATTGCCCCTAGGAGCTAGGACAAGGTATCACACACCAGACGTGCACTTTCTCAGTTTATGGCCAGCAATATTGTTATGTTTAAGGACATTATTAAATTAAGATAATATCTGTAGCCTACTATTATGATTGTATTGTAGCTACAATTAAATACAACCGTTGCTGAGTCTGCTGCAGAACACTTTACCTCAAGACGTACATTAACTGAATTAATTGAGAATCTCACCTGAAAATCCGATAATTTTCATCCACGCAGCTGATTTCTGTAAATTAATGTAAAACTAAAACTAAATGTATCTTGTATCTATCTTAAGTCAGTGTAAATGGGGCTCGGTGGCACGGCAGGATTTTGAACAGGGTCCTGAGCCGTAGCTGGGTGCCGCGGACAGTCGCCGAATGGCGCTGCCGGTGTGTACACACACTCATAGAAAATAATGTGTTCGAATTTTAAAGCCTCTCGTCCGGTGTGCGACCCCCTTAAGCCGAAGGCACAGTGTGTTGAATGTGGAGAAACGTGTCAAATGAAGCGCTAAAAAAAAACATCAAAGCTGCAGAAACATTTGACCTCAAAACTGTGTTGGGAAGCCAAACGAATATTGTTTTAAACAGTCATGTTAATATCGCTAATTGTATTTGATAAATTATACTTACACTAGGCCTATGTAAATTGGGGTGAATGAACATTTCTGCTAATGAATAGAGTGAATGTCCCCCTCTTGTGTGTCTGACCCATTGTGCCTGTTATTGTTACAACAAGAATGGTTACTGAGTAAACCTGCCGAGTCGTTTTTATAGACAGTTTTCATCTATATAGCTGACTTGACCTAGTCTGCTACAGTGGCATAACAGATTAACAGCAGAGTATATCATTGCACTTTTTGAATGATCTGTTATTCTGTGTTCATACTATCATATTTGGAAAGGTGGTCCTTGGAATGTTTTTAAATAGTCATTGGTGGGCCATGAGTTGTAAAAGGTTGAGAACCCCTGTGCTAGACGACACTTGTCAGGATTTGACTTCGGTTTTGGGAAGGGAAAAAAACGGACACCCCCCTCCAACCTCTCTGGGAAATGCGTATCTGTGTTACAAATGCCCCAGGCACAACGTTTAACCATATTTTTTGATAAAACTACGACGGTAATAGCAGGTCGAGACCAAAAATATGACACGCCTGTGTTAAAGTCAATGGAGCGCTGTGAAAAAGTGTCGGACCACTGTGGGAGCTCGTTCTTGGCTGCGCTGTGATTGGTCAATCTACATTCTAGGGTGTGGCTTAGCCAAAGGCAAATTTATAGATTATCATGACAGAATATGCTAATCAATGACTAGAACAGAGTTAACTCCACATCAGATACATAAATCCATCAACTAAGCATTCAGAAATGTCCTGTTGCTCTTCATGTTGTCACTTCTAGAGTTTCTCCATCTTTGTCTGACTCAGGTTTGAACATAAAACGCTAAAAGTTTTTGAAATGTTCAGTGTGTGTGTGTGTGTGTGTGATTAGCTCTGATTACCTCACACACACACAACACTGAACATTTAAAAAAAAATTGCGTTTTATGTTACACACACACACACACAAGCTCTTGAACCTCCTCCCTCAGCGCCGGGAGCAGCAGCTCATTTGCATTTAAAGGGACACACACAAAAACGGCGTTTTTTTTTACTCGCCCTCAAAAAGTGACGATTTTAACATGCTATAAAAATATCTGTGGGGTATTTGGGCTAAAACTTCACACACACACACTCTGGGGACATCAGAGACTTATTTTACATCTTGTGAAAAGGGCATGTTCACTCAACTCACCCAGTCCCTTCTTCAGAGACGGTCCTGGGAGTCCGTTCAGGGCCCCGAATGCCGACAGATGCATCTTGGGAGGGGTCATGATGTGGGGGGCGGAGCCGGAGCTAAAGCGGAACAGGCTGTTGCTGTAACTGGGCCGACGGCCTTCGCGCCGGTTGCTGTCGATGGCGGCCTGGAGCTCACCGGGAGAACTCAACGCCTTCCGCTCACACTCGTACGGATACAGGTACTTCATATACCTGAGAGAGAGAGAGAGAGAGAGAGAGAGAGAGAGAGAGAGAGAGAGAGAGAGAGAGAGAGAGAGAGAGAGAGAGAGAGAGAGACGGACATCAACACTACTAAACACAACTAATGAGCAGACACTGATGAAACCGAAATTTTTCAATTTCAATAGAGCATTTTTAGCATGACATACTAAAAATTAGCATAATAAAACAAAGAAACAACCAAACAAAACATATGTATAGATCATGTCATATGTAGCATAGTAAATAAATAAATACAATCCATCTTAATAAATGAATAAAGTGTGTGTAAAACTCTCTCTCTTTCTTATATATATATGCTATTCAACTATTCAATATTATTATACAATTATTCAACCCCCATTGCAAATCAAGTTTTTTTTTGTGCAAAATGTACAGACTTTCAGCTGTTTGCAATGAACAAATCAAAAGTAATTGAAATAGCTCAACACAACAAATGTTTCGAGTGGTTTCCCCACATTCAACTGAAAATGCAACTTTTAATGACTTCTGCAGTCTCAAAATTATTCACCCCCATCATGGCAAGCATGGTTAGTACTTGCAGAACAGCGGTTTGCTGTATGAGCTGCTGCAGACGAGATGTAGAGCCAGACAGCAGCTTCTGAGCGATCCGAGCCCGTTCCTCAAGAGCAACGGCCTCCAGTTCAGGGATATTCCGCCTTCTTCAAATCCCTCCAGAGGCTCGAGTCAGGAGGCTGAGATGCCACTGTATCTCCCAGGGCTTCTTCTGCAACCAAGCATTGCTGGAATCTGAGGTATGCTTGGGATCATTGTCCTGTTGAAGGTCCAAGCTTCAGCTTCCTCTCTGACGGCATGACGTTTTCTCCAAGGATTTCCTGATACTTCAATGTATCGTCTAGTCTTCCACACGCTGCAGGTTTCCAGAGCCGGAGGACGTAAATCTTCCTCCAGACACACCGCTGATCCATAGGGCCGAAAAGTTCCCGTTTTGTTTCATCGCTCCACATTAAAGAATCCCAAAACTTCTATGGCTTATTTAAATGATTTTGAGCAAATTGGAGCCGACTTTTCTTGTGCTTTTGGGTCAGTAGTGGTGGTTCTGGCTTGCGTTTAGTACGAGCCTTGCTGTTCAAGTTGAAACATCAGTGCCTGTTGCCATCAAGTCTTGCTGAAGGTCTTTTGCAGTCATTTTGAGGGTTTTCCTCAAATCTAGTTGCAGCCGTTGATAGCTTCCTTTTTCTGTCCCGTCCAGGTAGTTTTACCACTGTTACTTTAACTTTGAACTCGCAAAATATGCGTCCAACGGTGTCTCTAGGAACATTTAGTGCCTTCGCTATCTTTCTGTATCCTGTTCCTTGTTTGTGAAGGGGGATGAAATCTTCTCTTAACCTTTTGGACCATTCTTTTGACTTAGCCATATTTGTAACTTGCAGTCAAACGTGACACTCTACAAACTTAGCCAGTTCAGATTGTTCGTGTGTTCTAGCTCAAGCACACCTGGTGCAACTAATGAAGCCCTTGATTAGTGAGACAACACCTTTTTTGCAGATTTGTGCTGTTGTGAGGTATTCTATTCAGGGGGTTGAATAATAATGAAACTCCAGAAGTCATTAAAAGTTGCATTTTCAGTTACATTTGGGAAAACCACTTGAAACATTTGTTGTGTTTCAATTACTTTTGTTTGATTTGTTCATTGCAAACAGCTGAAAGTCTGTAAATTTTGCCAATAAACCTGATTTGCAATGGGGGTTGAATAACTTTGATTGCACCTGTATATGTGTGTGTTAATGTGTGCGTATGTGTGTATATAAATATATATATGTGTGTGTGTGTGTGTGTGTGTGTGTTAAAGTGTGTGTTTACACAGAATATATATTTTGTGAGCACAGATCCAATTAAAGAGAGATCGAGAGGATGCTCCTGTTTCCACCCCCACACTAAAGCTACCAAATCAAATCAATATATCAATATATCTTTCACCTCAAGCTAATTAGTGTGAGGCAGAATCGGATGAGGAGAGAGAGAGAGAGAGAGAGAGAGAGAGAGAGAGAGAGAGAGAGAGAGAGAGAGAGAGAGAGAGAGAGAGGTGTGTGATGTGTTTATTTGTTGTAATTTTGATGATTATGGCTTACAGCTTATGCAGGTTTTTTTGGGGGGGTTTTCATAAGCTGTAAGCCATAATCATCAAAATTATAACAAATAAAGGCTTGAAATATCTCATTTTGCATGTAATGAGTCTATATAATATATTAGTTTCACCTTTTAAGTTGAATTAGTGAAATAAATGAACTTTTGCACGATATTCATATTTTTCGAGTTTCACCTTATATGTGACCCTGGACCTCGAGTCGCACGGGTGTTTCTGTGGCAAATTGCCAACAATACACTATATGGGTCAAAATTATCAATTTTTCTTTTATGCCAAAAGTCATTAGGATGTTAAGTAAAGATCGTGTTCCATGAAGATATTTTGTAAATTTCCTACCGTAAATATATATAAAAAATATTTCTGTGAGTGGATGCAGCAAAATCGTGAACATAAATGCACAACTTTAAAGGAGATTTTCTCAATGTTTCGATTTTTTTGCACCCTCAGATTCCAGATCTTCAATAGTCGTATCTCAGCCAAATATTGTCCTATCCTATCAAACCATACATCAATGAAACGCTTATTTATTCAACTGTCAGATGATGTATGAATCTCAATTTAAAAAAATTGACCCGTGTGACTGGTTTTGTGCTCCAGGGTCACATATCCATACATATTTAGAGAGAGAGAGCGATAGAGAAAGTGAGTGTGTGTATGGTGTGTGTGTGTGTGTGTCGTACTGCGTGCGCAGCGTGAAGGCGGCGCTGGTGATGGAGGTGGGCAGGTTCAGACCCTTGGTGATCTCTCTCCAGATCTTCTTGTTGATGACCTCCACCAGTCCGCCTTTCTCCGTCACCAGTTTATACAGCATGAACAGATCCAGGACCTGCTTCGCCATGATGGGGATCCGGTTCACCGGAGTCCCTGCGGAAAACACACCGGCATCAGAGAGAGTGTGTGTGTGTGTGTTCCTGTTCAGAAACATTCAGACACTCGTGAGTTTTACTGCAACACCTGACTCGCTGTAACTGCTGTTATAAACCAGTGGCTGGAGCCCAACCCACGATCAATACATCATTCATGACATGCAGAATAAACCCGATAATCCTAATAAACATTTCTTCTGCCAAGTGATGTAGTTCACTATAGGCTGTGTGGTTGCTTAGCAACAAAACAATCTGAGATCAATGCACAGCACATTAATATAGAACTCAACTGTGTGTGTGTGTGTGTGTGTATGTGCGAGTGAGTGAGTGAGTGAGTGTTTGTGTGTGTGTCTGTGTGAGTGAGTGAGTGTGTGTGTGTGTGTGTGCGAGTGAGTGTTTGTGTGTGTCTGTGTGTATGTGTTTGTGCGAGTGAGTGAGTGAGTGTTTGTGTGTGTGTGTGAGTGAGTGAGTGTTTGTGTGTGTGTGTGTGTGAGTGAGTGAGTGAGTGTTTGTGTGTGTGTGAGTGAGTGAGTGTTTGTGCGAGTGAGTGAGTGAG
>NW_026606821.1:207500-238737 GCF_029890125.1 Rhinichthys klamathensis goyatoka
TTTCTATTGATCAAAGAATCCTGAAATAAAAATGTACACAACTGTTTTCAACACTGATAATAATCATAAATGTTTCTTGAGCATCAGATCCTCATATTAGAGTGATTTCTGAAGGATCATGTGACACTGAAGACTGGAGTAATGATGCTGAAAATTCAGCTTTGATCACAGGAATAAATTACACTTTACTGTATATTCACATAGAAAACAGCTGATTTACACTGTTATATATATATATATATATATTCGTTTTTTTAAGTAAACACAGCCTTGGTGAGCCGAAGAGACTTCTATTAAAAACATTAAAAATCTTACCGATCCAAAACTTTTGACTGGTGGTGTAAACATGCATTAATATAATGATCCGTGTTTGTGTTTACCAGCAATCCTGAAATCAATAAAGACTCAGTTTCACTAAAATATGAGTGAAATGGACAGTGACCCTGAGACTATCAGACAAACAAACTCTCAGAGGATTAAACGTGACTCTTCCTCAGTGCAATAATGGAAAACTACGTTAAAACATTTCCATTTGCACGCAAAAACATGTCATACACGACAGGAAAAGAAAAAAAAGGAAATCACAAACAAATCCTGGCAGAAAGAAATTTCCATTTTCTGCATCAAACGAATCGCATTTGTTTACAAGAAGTGAAAGTACCACTTTAGTGTCACACTTATCGGCTTACAATCTTACTGTTCATTAAGAACATCTGGATCAAAACCAGGATGAAACATCTGAAGTAATCGAGTTGAACCGGTAACACTTCACAATAAGCTTTAATTTGTTAACATTACAGCAGAAAACATCAACTAACAACGACCAATACTGCATTAATCTTAACATTTAGTTCTGTTAACATTAGTTAATGCACTGTCTGAACATTTGTATTAACTAACATTGACACAGTAATGAATGCTGTAATATATACTGCTCATGCAATAACTAATATTAACAAATGACACCTTATTGTAAAGTGTTACCAGTTATATTAATATTGTTTATATTTCATTTGATGTGTAATTTCTTGAAAGACAGACACGTGATTTGAGGAATCCTTCATCGTGTCCGTAGCGAAAATGATGCATAATTATAGTAGAAGCATATTATAGCATATTACTATAATTAATTGTTGGAGTCTATTTAAAATGTTTAATTAATTAGAATGAATATAAAAATAAAAAAAAATCGGGTTGAGTGAACGATTCAATGACTCCCTCAAAAACACTTCATGCGTTTCATTACTGGATGAATTAGAGTTTTTGAAGCGAATCTTTTGAATTAAGGATTCAATGACAGATTATACATTTGTGTCACATCTCATTGTAACAATACCGTCTGCAAAAAAGCCAGTGATATTAACAATACCGTCTGCAATAAAGCCAGTGATATTAACAATACCGTCTGCAAAAAAGCCAGTGATATTAACAACACCGTCTGCAATAAAGCCAGTGATATTAACAATACCGTCTGCAATAAAACCAGTAATATTAACAACACCGTCTGCAATAAAGCCAGTGATATTAACAACACCGTCTGCAATAAAGCCAGTGATATTAACAATACCGTCTGCAAAAAAGCCAGTGATATTAACAATACCGTCTGCAATAAAACCAGTAATATTAACAACACCGTCTGCAATAAAGCCAGTGATATTAACAATACCGTCTGCAATAAAGCCAGTAATATTAACAATACCGTCTGCAATAAAGCCAGTGATATTAACAATACCGTCTGCAATAAAGCCAGTGATATTAACAATACCGTCTGCAATAAAGCCAGTGATATTAACAATACCGTCTGCAAAAAAGCCAGTGATATTAACAATACCGTCTGCAATAAAGCCAGTGATATTAACAATACCGTCTGCAATAAAGCCAGTGATATTAACAATACCGTCTGCAATAAAACCAGTAATATTAACAATACCGTCTGCAATAAAGCCAGTGATATTAACTATACCGTCTGCAATAAAGCCAGTGATATTAACAATACCGTCTGCAATAAAGCCAGTGATATTAACAACACCGTCTGCAATAAAGCCAGTGATATTAACAATACCGTCTGCAATAAAGCCAGTGATATTAACAACACCGTCTGCAATAAAGCCAGTGATATTAACAATACCGTCTGCAATAAAGCCAGTGATATTAACAACACCGTCTGCAATAAAGCCAGTGATATTAACAACACCGTCTGCAATAAAGCCAGTGATATTAACAATACCGTCTGCAATAAAGCCAGTGATATTAACAATACCGTCTGCAATAAAGCCAGTGATATTAACAACACCGTCTGCAATAAAGCCAGTGATATTAACAATACCGTCTGCAAAAAAGCCAGTGATATTAACAATACCGTCTGCAATAAAGCCAGTGATATTAACAATACCGTCTGCAATAAAGCCAGTGATATTAACAACACCGTCTGCAATAAAGCCAGTGATATTAACAATACCGTCTGCAATACAGCCAGTGATATTAACAATACCGTCTGCAATAAAGCCAGTGATATTAACAACACCGTCTGCAATAAAGCCAGTGATATTAACAATACCGTCTGCAATAAAGCCAGTGATATTAACAATACCGTCTGCAATAAAGCCAGTGATATTAACAATACCGTCTGCAATAAAGCCAGTGATATTAACAACACCGTCTGCAATAAAGCCAGTGATATTAACAATACCGTCTGCAATAAAGCCAGTGATATTAACAACACCGTCTGCAATAAAGCCAGTGATATTAACAATACCGTCTGCAATAAAGCCAGTGATATTAACAATACCGTCTGCAATAAAGCCAGTGATATTAACAACACCGTCTGCAATAAAGCCAGTGATATTAACAACACCGTCTGCAATAAAGCCAGTGATATTAACAACACCGTCTGCAATAAAGCCAGTGATATTAACAATACCGTCTGCAATAAAGCCAGTGATATTAACAACACCGTCTGCAATAAAGCCAGTGATATTAACAACACCGTCTGCAATAAAGCCAGTGATATTAACAATACCGTCTGCAATAAAGCCAGTGATATTAACAATACCGTCTGCAATAAAGCCAGTGATATTAACAACACCGTCTGCAATAAAGCCAGTGATATTAACAATACCGTCTGCAATAAAACCAGTAATATTAACAACACCGTCTGCAATAAAGCCAGTGATATTAACAATACCGTCTGCAATAAAGCCAGTGATATTAACAATACCGTCTGCAAAAAAGCCAGTGATATTAACAATACCGTCTGCAATAAAACCAGTAATATTAACAATACCGTCTGCAATAAAGCCAGTAATATTAACAATACCGTCTGCAATAAAGCCAGTGATATTAACAATACCGTCTGCAAAAAAGCCAGTGATATTAACAACACCGTCTGCAATAAAGCCAGTGATATTAACAACACCGTCTGCAATAAAGCCAGTGATATTAACAATACCGTCTGCAATAAAGCCAGTGATATTAACAATACCGTCTGCAATAAAGCCAGTGATATTAACAACACCGTCTGCAAAAAAGCCAGTGATATTAACAATACCGTCTGCAAAAAAGCCAGTGATATTAACAATACCGTCTGCAATAAAGCCAGTGATATTAACAATACCGTCTGCAATAAAGCCAGTGATATTAACAACACCGTCTGCAATAAAGCCAGTGATATTAACAACACCGTCTGCAATAAAACCAGTGATATTAACAATACCGTCTGCAATAAAGCCAGTGATATTAACAACACCGTCTGCAATAAAGCCAGTGATATTAACAATACCGTCTGCAATAAAGCCAGTGATATTAACAACACCGTCTGCAATAAAACCAGTGATATTAACAACACCGTCTGCAATAAAGCCAGTGATATTAACAATACCGTCTGCAATAAAGCCAGTGATATTAACAATACCGTCTGCAATAAAGCCAGTGATATTAACAACACCGTCTGCAATAAAGCCAGTGATATTAACAATACCGTCTGCAATAAAGCCAGTGATATTAACAATACCGTCTGCAATAAAGCCAGTGATATTAACAACACCGTCTGCAATAAAGCCAGTGATATTAACAATACCGTCTGCAATAAAGCCAGTGATATTAACAACACCGTCTGCAATAAAGCCAGTGATATTAACAACACCGTCTGCAATAAAACCAGTGATATTAACAATACCGTCTGCAATAAAGCCAGTGATATTAACAATACCGTCTGCAAAAAAGCCAGTGATATTAACAATACCGTCTGCAATAAAGCCAGTGATATTAACAATACCGTCTGCAATAAAGCCAGTGATATTAACAACACCGTCTGCAATAAAACCAGTAATATTAACAACACCGTCTGCAATAAAGCCAGTGATATTAACAATACCGTCTGCAATAAAGCCAGTGATATTAACAATACCGTCTGCAATAAAGCCAGTGATATTAACAACACCGTCTGCAATAAAGCCAGTGATATTAACAATACCGTCTGCAATAAAGCCAGTGATATTAACAATACCGTCTGCAATAAAGCCAGTGATATTAACAATACCGTCTGCAAAAAAGCCAGTGATATTAACAATACCGTCTGCAATAAAGCCAGTGATATTAACAATACCGTCTGCAATAAAGCCAGTGATATTAACAATACCGTCTGCAATAAAGCCAGTGATATTAACAACACCGTCTGCAAAAAAGCCAGTGATATTAACAATACCGTCTGCAATAAAGCCAGTGATATTAACAATACCGTCTGCAATAAAGCCAGTGATATTAACAACACCGTCTGCAATAAAGCCAGTGATATTAACAATACCGTCTGCAATAAAGCCAGTGATATTAACAACACCGTCTGCAAAAAAGCCAGTGATATTAACAATACCGTCTGCAATAAAGCCAGTGATATTAACAATACCGTCTGCAAAAAAGCCAGTGATATTAACAACACCGTCTGCAAAAAAGCCAGTGATATTAACAATACCGTCTGCAAAAAAGCCAGTGATATTAACAATACCGTCTGCAATAAAGCCAGTGATATTAACAATACCGTCTGCAATAAAGCCAGTGATATTAACAATACCGTCTGCAATAAAGCCAGTGATATTAACAATACCGTCTGCAATAAAACCAGTGATATTAACAATACCGTCTGCAATAAAGCCAGTGATATTAACAATACCGTCTGCAATAAAGCCAGTGATATTAACAATACCGTCTGCAATAAAGCCAGTGATATTAACAATACCGTCTGCAATAAAGCCAGTGATATTAACAATACCGTCTGCAATAAAGCCAGTGATATTAACAACACCGTCTGCAAAAAAGCCAGTGATATTAACAATACCGTCTGCAAAAAAGCCAGTGATATTAACAACACCGTCTGCAATAAAGCCAGTGATATTAACAACACCGTCTGCAATAAAGCCAGTGATATTAACAATACCGTCTGCAATAAAGCCAGTGATATTAACAACACCGTCTGCAAAAAAGCCAGTGATATTAACAATACCGTCTGCAAAAAAGCCAGTGATATTAACAACACCGTCTGCAATAAAGCCAGTGATATTAACAACACCGTCTGCAATAAAACCAGTGATATTAACAATACCGTCTGCAATAAAGCCAGTGATATTAACAACACCGTCTGCAATAAAGCCAGTGATATTAACAATACCGTCTGCAATAAAGCCAGTGATATTAACAACACCGTCTGCAATAAAACCAGTGATATTAACAATACCGTCTGCAAAAAAGCCAGTGATATTAACAATACCGTCTGCAATAAAGCCAGTGATATTAACAATACCGTCTGCAATAAAGCCAGTGATATTAACAACACCGTCTGCAATAAAACCAGTAATATTAACAATACCGTCTGCAATAAAGCCAGTGATATTAACAATACCGTCTGCAATAAAGCCAGTGATATTAACAACACCGTCTGCAATAAAACCAGTGATATTAACAACACCGTCTGCAATAAAGCCAGTGATATTAACAATACCGTCTGCAATAAAGCCAGTGATATTAACAATACCGTCTGCAATAAAGCCAGTGATATTAACAATACCGTCTGCAATAAAGCCAGTGATATTAACAATACCGTCTGCAATAAAGCCAGTGATATTAACAATACCGTCTGCAATAAAGCCAGTGATATTAACAACACCGTCTGCAATAAAGCCAGTGATATTAACAATACCGTCTGCAATAAAGCCAGTGATATTAACAACACCGTCTGCAAAAAAGCCAGTGATATTAACAATACCGTCTGCAAAAAAGCCAGTGATATTAACAATACCGTCTGCAATAAAGCCAGTGATATTAACAACACCGTCTGCAATAAAACCAGTAATATTAACAACACCGTCTGCAATAAAGCCAGTGATATTAACAATACCGTCTGCAATAAAGCCAGTGATATTAACAATACCGTCTGCAATAAAGCCAGTGATATTAACAACACCGTCTGCAATAAAACCAGTGATATTAACAATACCGTCTGCAAAAAAGCCAGTGATATTAACAATACCGTCTGCAATAAAGCCAGTGATATTAACAATACCGTCTGCAATAAAGCCAGTGATATTAACAACACCGTCTGCAATAAAACCAGTGATATTAACAATACCGTCTGCAAAAAAGCCAGTGATATTAACAACACCGTCTGCAATAAAGCCAGTGATATTAACAACACCGTCTGCAATAAAGCCAGTGATATTAACAACACCGTCTGCAATAAAGCCAGTGATATTAACAACACCGTCTGCAATAAAGCCAGTGATATTAACAATACCGTCTGCAATAAAGCCAGTGATATTAACAACACCGTCTGCAATAAAGCCAGTGATATTAACAATACCGTCTGCAATAAAGCCAGTGATATTAACAACACCGTCTGCAATAAAGCCAGTGATATTAACAACACCGTCTGCAATAAAGCCAGTGATATTAACAACACCGTCTGCAATAAAGCCAGTAATATTAACAATACCGTCTGCAATAAAGCCAGTGATATTAACAACACCGTCTGCAATAAAGCCAGTGATATTAACAATACCGTCTGCAATAAAGCCAGTGATATTAACAATACCGTCTGCAATAAAGCCAGTGATATTAACAATACCGTCTGCAATAAAGCCAGTGATATTAACAATACCGTCTGCAATAAAGCCAGTGATATTAACAATACCGTCTGCAATAAAGCCAGTGATATTAACAACACCGTCTGCAATAAAGCCAGTGATATTAACAATACCGTCTGCAATAAAGCCAGTGATATTAACAATACCGTCTGCAATAAAGCCAGTGATATTAACAATACCGTCTGCAATAAAGCCAGTGATATTAACAACACCGTCTGCAATAAAGCCAGTGATATTAACAATACCGTCTGCAATAAAGCCAGTGATATTAACAACACCGTCTGCAATAAAGCCAGTGATATTAACAATACCGTCTGCAATAAAGCCAGTGATATTAACAATACCGTCTGCAATAAAACCAGTAATATTAACAATACCGTCTGCAATAAAGCCAGTGATATTAACAATACCGTCTGCAATAAAGCCAGTGATATTAACAATACCGTCTGCAATAAAGCCAGTGATATTAACAATACCGTCTGCAATAAAGCCAGTGATATTAACAATACCGTCTGCAATAAAGCCAGTGATATTAACAATACCGTCTGCAATAAAGCCAGTGATATTAACAACACCGTCTGCAATAAAGCCAGTGATATTAACAATACCGTCTGCAATAAAGCCAGTGATATTAACAACACCGTCTGCAAAAAAGCCAGTGATATTAACAATACCGTCTGCAATAAAGCCAGTGATATTAACAACACCGTCTGCAATAAAGCCAGTGATATTAACAATACCGTCTGCAATAAAGCCAGTGATATTAACAATACCGTCTGCAATAAAGCCAGTGATATTAACAATACCGTCTGCAATAAAGCCAGTGATATTAACAACACCGTCTGCAATACAGCCAGTGATATTAACAACACCGTCTGCAATAAAGCCAGTAATATTAACAACACCGTCTGCAATAAAGCCAGTGATATTAACAATACCGTCTGCAATAAAGCCAGTAATATTAACAATACCGTCTGCAATAAAGCCAGTAATATTAACAATACCGTCTGCAATAAAGCCAGTGATATTAACAACACCGTCTGCAATAAAGCCAGTGATATTAACAATACCGTCTGCAATAAAGCCAGTGATATTAACAATACCGTCTGCAATAAAGCCAGTGATATTAACAACACCGTCTGCAATAAAGCCAGTGATATTAACAACACCGTCTGCAATAAAGCCAGTGATATTAACAATACCGTCTGCAATAAAGCCAGTGATATTAACAATACCGTCTGCAATAAAACCAGTAATATTAACAATACCGTCTGCAATAAAGCCAGTGATATTAACAATACCGTCTGCAATAAAGCCAGTGATATTAACAATACCGTCTGCAATAAAGCCAGTGATATTAACAACACCGTCTGCAATAAAGCCAGTGATATTAACAACACCGTCTGCAATAAAGCCAGTGATATTAACAATACCGTCTGCAATAAAGCCAGTGATATTAACAATACCGTCTGCAATAAAACCAGTAATATTAACAATACCGTCTGCAATAAAGCCAGTGATATTAACAATACCGTCTGCAATAAAGCCAGTGATATTAACAATACCGTCTGCAATAAAGCCAGTGATATTAACAACACCGTCTGCAATAAAGCCAGTGATATTAACAATACCGTCTGCAATAAAGCCAGTGATATTAACAATACCGTCTGCAATAAAGCCAGTGATATTAACAACACCGTCTGCAATAAAGCCAGTGATATTAACAATACCGTCTGCAATAAAGCCAGTGATATTAACAACACCGTCTGCAATAAAGCCAGTGATATTAACAATACCGTCTGCAATAAAGCCAGTGATATTAACAATACCGTCTGCAATAAAGCCAGTGATATTAACAACACCGTCTGCAATAAAGCCAGTGATATTAACAACACCGTCTGCAATAAAGCCAGTGATATTAACAATACCGTCTGCAATAAAGCCAGTGATATTAACAACACCGTCTGCAATAAAGCCAGTGATATTAACAATACCGTCTGCAATAAAGCCAGTGATATTAACAATACCGTCTGCAATAAAGCCAGTGATATTAACAACACCGTCTGCAATAAAGCCAGTGATATTAACAATACCGTCTGCAATAAAGCCAGTGATATTAACAACACCGTCTGCAATAAAGCCAGTGATATTAACAATACCGTCTGCAATAAAGCCAGTGATATTAACAATACCGTCTGCAATAAAGCCAGTGATATTAACAATACCGTCTGCAATAAAGCCAGTAATATTAACAATACCGTCTGCAATAAAGCCAGTGATATTAACAATACCGTCTGCAATAAAGCCAGTGATATTAACAACACCGTCTGCAATAAAGCCAGTGATATTAACAACACCGTCTGCAATAAAGCCAGTGATATTAACAATACCGTCTGCAATAAAGCCAGTGATATTAACAATACCGTCTGCAATAAAGCCAGTGATATTAACAATACCGTCTGCAATAAAGCCAGTGATATTAACAACACCGTCTGCAATAAAGCCAGTGATATTAACAATACCGTCTGCAATAAAGCCAGTGATATTAACAACACCGTCTGCAATAAAGCCAGTGATATTAACAACACCGTCTGCAATAAAGCCAGTGATATTAACAATACCGTCTGCAATAAAGCCAGTGATATTAACAATACCGTCTGCAATAAAGCCAGTGATATTAACAACACCGTCTGCAATAAAACCAGTGATATTAACAATACCGTCTGCAATAAAGCCAGTGATATTAACAACACCGTCTGCAATAAAGCCAGTGATATTAACAATACCGTCTGCAATAAAGCCAGTGATATTAACAACACCGTCTGCAATAAAGCCAGTGATATTAACAATACCGTCTGCAATAAAGCCAGTGATATTAACAATACCGTCTGCAATAAAGCCAGTGATATTAACAACACCGTCTGCAATAAAGCCAGTGATATTAACAATACCGTCTGCAATAAAGCCAGTGATATTAACAATACCGTCTGCAATAAAGCCAGTGATATTAACAATACCGTCTGCAATAAAGCCAGTGATATTAACAATACCGTCTGCAATAAAGCCAGTGATATTAACAATACCGTCTGCAATAAAGCCAGTGATATTAACAATACCGTCTGCAATAAAGCCAGTGATATTAGAACAGTAAAGCGCACTGAACTACAGCGAGACGTGTAACGTGACTCCGGCTAATGAAGACGGCTCACCTGGACAGATAAAAGCAAGACAGCAGAGGACGGCACTCAAAAGCCTCGACGGCGCGAAAAGTGAGACGGCCAATTTATGTGTAACCGGAGTGTGTGTGTGTGTGTGTGTGATCCTCTGGGGAGCAGAAGAGATCAGGATCTTATCAACACCTCATCGAAACACGAGCAGACCCTCATGGAGAAAGACACTTCACACGCAGCTTATTCACATGAAACACACTGTAAGACCAAGAGGAAAGATGCTCTCGGGTCACACACACACACCCGGAGGTCACACACACCCGGAGGTCACACACACCCTTGTCAGAGGTCAGATCAAGACAACAGCCACTTCCCATTATAATCAATGAGTAAAGATGAAGCCGTCAGCTGGAGAGAGATCATTAGTGCTGGAGACACACAACTATTGCTCCATCTGATGCTTTATTCACCAGTCTGGGGTCAGGCTGCGTTCATGTGATCAAAAATACAGTAAAAATTTGAAATATTATTGCACTTTAAATCAGCTGTTTTCTATGTGAATATACAGTAAAGTGTAATTTATATCCTGTGATCAAAGCTGAATTTTCAGAATCATTACTCCAGTCTTCAGTGTCACATGATCCTTCAGAAATCACTCTAATATGATGCTCAAGAAACATTTATGATTATTATCAGTGTTGAAAACATCATATGTTTGTGGAAACTGATTTTTTTAGGATTCTTTGATGAATAAAAAGTTCAAAAGAACATGCATATTCATAGAACCGCGCATACTAAATGAGGCCAGGGTGTCGAGTTACATTCAAGCTATTTTAAGACATGAAGAAATATTTTTCAAGGAAAAAACGTTTAAATATGTAATTTTGGTGATCAAGATGAGTTTTAAGGGATAAAATGATTGACCACAGGGGGACTTTAAAGCTTTGAACGGAAGTGCAGATGTGAAGGTAGTTTTCCTAACAAGCTGTTTGTAATTGGTATGACATTAAATTAAACTAGTCTAACAAGTTTACACAAATAAAGAAAGAGTTACATTTTTCCACCTGGTTATTATCTAGTGGTAAATAGTATTGATGAAGCAATTCACAGACACATATTACAGTATAAAAAACAGACCTGCAACTATTTAAACGTTTTCCTTGGTTGAAAAAAAAAACAGTGAAAAACTTGTTTTCCAAAACAGTAAGCTATTCTTAAAACCAGATATATTCACTGATGATTTCAGAAAATATCACTAAATTTGTTATGTTTTTGCATAAAACAAGAAAAATCTGTATATGTCAGTGGGGTCAGATAAATAATAGTATTTTTTTTTCCTTTTGAATTAAATTATTTTTCTGACCCCACTGACATATACAGCTTTTTCTTGTTTCATGCAAAAACATAACAAAAAATAGTGATATTTTCTGAAACCATCAGTGAATATATCATGTTTTAAGGTAGATAATTGTATTGTAAAACAAGACAAAAAAAGCTGATTTTTCGCAGAGCTGTCAAAGTTAATAAGATAAGATTGATTCAATATTTACAAATCAGCAGACGGAGCTGAATGTGATAATAACCATGAAAAACATGAGATTAATCAAATTTAAAATCTGTCGGTGCGAGGCGAGGCGAGAAGAAAAGAGCGACGGGACATTAAACAGGATGAGAAGACATTTATAACCATCCAGAGAGAAATGATAAATGAAAAAGAAGCCTTTCAGCTTCTAACATATCATTTAAAATACATCCAGAATGTTATTTTGGACCGAAAACGCATTTACGCACTCTTATAATCAGAGATAAATATATAGGGACTAAGAATAAAGTGCTGATTCAAGGGCCCGCACCCTGTTTCTGTCTCAGATAAATCACTGGCTTCAGTCGAGGGAACTGTTGTTTTGCTATAAAGAAAGCTTCATGTCTTCCTCGTGTTGTCACTAACTCTCTCTCTCTCTCTCTCTCTCTCTCTCTCAGTTGTGTGTTTTAGAGGTTCATCAATCACGCTGTGGGACGCGGGCCCCTAATCCGGCCCCGCACACACACTTCATCAGGTTTAGAGGCCCTCGAGGCCCCTGGGAAACAGCGGAGGAACCCGCCAATCGGAACAGCTTATTCTGGTGCGTGAAACACACACAATCTGATATTACAGTCGAAAACTGACCATTCACACTCATGTTACTCCAAACCGGCACAAAAGGGGATGTTTTGAAACTAAATTGGTCTAAAAACATTGACTTTCTATGGAAGCTTGTTTCCGCCACAGAATTAAAAATAAACAAAGGTAACTGCGACTTTTTAAAGGGGGGGTGAAATGCTATTTCATGCATTGTGAGTTTTTTACACTGTTAAAGAGTTGGATTCCCATGCTAAACATGGACAAAGTTTCAAAAATTAAGTTGTACGTTTGATTGAGTATTTCTGTTCTCAAAATGCTCCTTCCTGGTTGTCACAAGTTTCGGAAAGTTTTTTTCGAGTATGGGCGCGTATGACGTCAGATGCGCCGGAATTTCCTTATGCGGTCCTAAGGGCACTTCTCTCGGAAGGGCGCGCGCGCAGCTGTAGAGCGATAGCCGTAACCTATGCCCATCAAAGCGCTGTGCATCGGCTGCGCTCAATATGTCACCAAAGAAGTGTGTTTTCGGTTGCCAAGGCAAGACAACACTGCACAGATTCCCAGAGAATCAAGCGTTAAGGGACCAGTGGATGGAGTTTGTTTTTCCAGAACATCAACACAGTTGTGCAAGTGTTTTTGTTTGTTTCATGCATTTCGAGGATGATTTTTTTATAAACAACGCCCAGTTCGAAGCCGGATTTGCTAATCGTTTAGTTCTCAAGGATGGAATTGTGAGATGTAAAGTCTGAATTGTGGATATAAAGTCAGAATTGTGAGATATAAAGTCAGAATTGTGAGATATAACGTCAGAATTGTGGATATAAAGTCAGAATTGTGAGATATAACGTCAGAATTTTGAGATATAAAGTCAGAATTGTGGATATAAAGTCAGAATTGTGTTAATATATCAGAATTGGGATATAAAGTCAGAATTGTGAGATAAAAAGTCAGACTTGTGGATAAAAAGTCAGAATTGTGAGCTATAAAGTCAGAATTGTGAGCTATAAAGTCAGAATTGTGAGATATAACGTCAGAATTTTGAGATATAAAGTCAGAATTGTGGATATAAAGTCAGAATTGTGGACATAAAGTCAGAATTGTGTTATAAAGTCAGAATTGTGTTATAAAGTCAGAATTGGGATATAAAGTCAGAATTGTGAGATAAAAAGTCAGAATTGTGAGATACAAAGTCAGAATTGTGGATATAAAGTCAGAATTGTGGATATAAAGTCAGAATTGTGGATATAAAGTCAGAATTGTGAGATATAAAGTCAGAATTGTGAGATATAAAGTCAGAATTGTGGATATAAAGTCAGAATTGGGATATAAAGTCAGAATTGTGAGATATAAAGTCAGAATTGTGAGATATAAAGTCAGAATTGTGAGATATAAAGTCAGAATTGTGAGATATAAAGTCAGAATTGTGGATACAAAGTCAGAATTGGGACATAAAGTCAGAATTGTGAGATATAAAGTCAGAATTGTGAGATTTCACGTCAGAATTTTGAGATATAAAGTAAGAATTGTGAGATATAAAGTCAGAATTGTGGACATAAAGTCAGAATTGTGTTATAAAGTCAGAATTGGGATATAAAGTCAGAATTGTGAGATAAAAAGTCAGACTTGTGTGATATAAAGTCAGACTTGTGGATAAAAAGTCAGAATTGTGAGATATAAAGTCAGAATTGTGAGATATAACGTCAGAATTGTGGATATAAAGTCAGAATTGTGGATATAAAGTCAGAATTGGGATATAAAGTCAGACTTGTGGATATAAAGTCAGAATTGTGAGATAAAAAGTCAGACTTGTGTGATATAAAGTCAGAATTGTGAGATAAAGTCAGAATTGTGAGATATAACGTCAGAATTGTGGATATAAAGTCAGAATTGTGGATATAAAGTCAGAATTGTGAGATATAAAGTCAGAATTGTGAGATATAACGTCAGAATTGTGGATATAAAGTCAGAATTGTGGATATAAAGTCAGAATTGGGATATAAAGTCAGACTTGTGGATATAAAGTCAGAATTGTGAGATACAAAGTCAGAATTGTGGATATAAAGTCAGAATTGTGAGATATAAAGTCAGAATTGTGTTATAAAGTCAGAATTGGGACATAAAGTCAGAATTGGGACATAAAGTCAGAATTGGGATATAAAGTCAGAATTGGGACAAAGTCAGAATTGGGACATAAAGTCAGAATTGTGAGATATAAAGTCAGAATTGTGAGATTTCACGTCAGAATTTTGAGATATAAAGTAAGAATTGTGAGATATAAAGTCAGAATTGTGGACATAAAGTCAGAATTGTGTTATAAAGTCAGAATTGGGATATAAAGTCAGAATTGTGAGATAAAAAGTCAGAATTGTGAGATATAAAGTCAGAATTGTGGATATAAAGTCAGAATTGTGAGATATAAAGTCAGAATTGTGGATATAAAGTCAGAATTGTGGATATAAAGTCAGAATTGGGATATAAAGTCAGAATTGGGATATATAAAGTCAGAATTGTGAGATATAAAGTCAGAATTGTGAGATATAACGTCAGAATTTTGAGATATAAAGTAAGAATTGTGAGATATAAAGTCAGAATTGTGAGATATAAAGTCAGAATTTTGAGATATAAAGTAAGAATTGTGAGATATAAAGTCAGAATTGGGATATAAAGTCAGAATTGGGATATAAAGTCAGAATTGTGAGATATAAAGTCAGAATTTTGAGATATAAAGTCAGAATTGGGATATAAAGTCAGAATTGGGATATAAAGTCAGAATTGGGATATAAAGTCAGAATTGGGATATAAAGTCAGAATTGTGAGATATAAAGTCAGAATTGTGAGATATAAAGTCAGAATTGTGAGATATAAAGTCAGAATTGTGAGTTATAAAGTCAGAATTGCGAGATATAAAGTCAGAATTGAGAGATATAAAGTCAGAATTGTGTGATATAAAGCCAGAATTGTGAGATATAAAGTCAGAATTTTGAGATATAAAGTAAGAATTGTGAGATATAAAGTCAGAATTGGGATATAAAGTCAGAATTGGGATATAAAGTCAGAATTGTGAGATATAAAGTCAGAATTGTGAGATATAAAGTCAGAATTGTGAGATATAAAGTCAGAATTGTGAGATATAAAGTCAGAATTGCGAGATATAAAGTCAGAATTGTGGATATAAAGTCAGAATTGTGGATATAAAGTCAGAATTGGGATATAAAGTCAGACTTGTGGATATAAAGTCAGAATTGTGAGATAAAAAGTCAGACTTGTGTGATATAAAGTCAGAATTGTGAGATAAAGTCAGAATTGTGAGATATAACGTCAGAATTGTGAGATATAACGTCAGAATTGGGATATAAAGTCAGAATTGTGGATATAAAGTCAGAATTGTGAGATATAACGTCAGAATTGTGAGATATAACGTCAGAATTGTGGATATAAAGTCAGAATTGTGGATATAAAGTCAGAATTGGGATATAAAGTCAGACTTGTGGATATAAAGTCAGAATTGTGAGATACAAAGTCAGAATTGTGGATATAAAGTCAGAATTGTGAGATATAAAGTCAGAATTGTGTTATAAAGTCAGAATTGGGACATAAAGTCAGAATTGGGACATAAAGTCAGAATTGGGATATAAAGTCAGAATTGGGACAAAGTCAGAATTGTGAGATATAAAGTCAGAATTGTGAGATTTCACGTCAGAATTTTGAGATATAAAGTAAGAATTGTGAGATATAAAGTCAGAATTGTGTTATAAAGTCAGAATTGGGATATAAAGTCAGAATTGTGAGATAAAAAGTCAGAATTGTGAGATATAAAGTCAGAATTGTGGATATAAAGTCAGAATTGTGAGATATAAAGTCAGAATTGTGGATATAAAGTCAGAATTGTGGATATAAAGTCAGAATTGGGATATAAAGTCAGAATTGGGATATATAAAGTCAGAATTGTGAGATATAAAGTCAGAATTGTGAGATATAACGTCAGAATTTTGAGATATAAAGTAAGAATTGTGAGATATAAAGTCAGAATTGTGAGATATAAAGTCAGAATTTTGAGATATAAAGTAAGAATTGTGAGATATAAAGTCAGAATTGGGATATAAAGTCAGAATTGGGATATAAAGTCAGAATTGTGAGATATAAAGTCAGAATTGTGAGATATAAAGTCAGAATTGTGAGATATAAAGTCAGAATTGTGAGTTATAAAGTCAGAATTGCGAGATATAAAGTCAGAATTGAGAGATATAAAGTCAGAATTGTGTGATATAAAGTCAGAATTGGGATATATAAAGTCAGAATTGTGAGATATAAAGTCAGAATTGTGAGATATAACGTCAGAATTTTGAGATATAAAGTAAGAATTGCGAGATATAAAGTCAGAATTGTGAGATATAAAGTCAGAATTGTGAGATATAAAGTCAGAATTGTGAGATATCAAGTCAGAATTTTGAGATATAAAGTAAGAATTGTGAGATATAAAGTCAGAATTGTGAGATATAAAGTCAGAATTTTGAGATATAAAGTCAGAATTGGGATATAAAGTCAGAATTGGGATATAAAGTCAGAATTGGGATATAAAGTCAGAATTGGGATATAAAGTCAGAATTGGGATATAAAGTCAGAATTGTGAGATATAAAGTCAGAATTGTGAGATATAAAGTCAGAATTGTGAGATATAAAGTCAGAATTGTGAGTTATAAAGTCAGAATTGCGAGATATAAAGTCAGAATTGAGAGATATAAAGTCAGAATTGTGTGATATAAAGCCAGAATTGTGAGATATAAAGTCAGAATTTTGAGATATAAAGTAAGAATTGTGAGATATAAAGTCAGAATTGGGATATAAAGTCAGAATTGGGATATAAAGTCAGAATTGTGAGATATAAAGTCAGAATTGTGAGATATAAAGTCAGAATTGTGAGATATAAAGTCAGAATTGTGAGATATAAAGTCAGAATTGCGAGATATAAAGTCAGAATTGTGAGATATCAAGTCAGAATTTTGAGATATAAAGTAAGAATTGTGAGATATAAAGTCAGAATTGAGAGATATAAAGTCAGAATTGTGTGATATAAAGCCAGAATTGTGTTATAAAGTCAGAATTGTGAGATATAAAGTCAGAATTGTGAGATATCACGTCAGAATTGTTAGATATAACGTCAGAATTTTGAGATATAAAGTAAGAATTGTGAGATATAACGTCAGAATTTTGAGATATAAAGTCAGAATTGTGAGATATAAAGTCAGAATTGCATGTTATAAAGTCAGAATTGTGAGATATCACATCAGAATTGTTAGATATAATGTCAGAATTTTGAGATATAAAGTAAGAATTGTGAGATATAACGTCAGAATTTTGAGATATAAAGTCAGAATTGTGAGATATCACGTCAGAATTTTGAGATATAAAGTAAGAATTGTGAGATATAAAGTCAGAATTGTGAGATATAAAGTCAGAATTGCATGTTATAAAGTCAGAATTGTGAGATATCACGTCAGAATTGTTAGATATAACGTCAGAATTTTGAGATATAAAGTAAGAATTGTGAGATATAACGTCAGAATTTTGAGATATAAAGTAAGAATTGTGAGATATAACGTCAGAATTTTGAGATATAAAGTCAGAATTGTGAGATATCACATCAGAATTTTGAGATATAAAGTAAGAATTGTGAGATATAAAGTCAGAATTGTGAGATATAAAGTCAGAATTGCATGTTATAAAGTCAGAATTGTGAGATATCACGTCAGAATTGTTAGATATAACGTCAGAATTTTGAGATATAAAGTAAGAATTGTGAGATATAAAGTCAGAATTGTGAGATATCACGTCAGAATTTTGAGATATAAAGTAAGAATTGTGAGATATCACGTCAGAATTTTGAGATATAAAGTAAGAATTTTGAGATATAAAGTCAGAATTGTGAGATATCACGTCAGAATTTTGAGATATAAAGTAAGAATTGTGGATATAAAGTCAGAATTGTGAGATATCACGTCAGAATTTTGAGATATAAAGTAAGAATTGTGAGATATAAAGTCAGAATTGTGAGATATAAAGTCAGAATTGTGAGATATAAAGTCAGAATTGTGAGATATCACGTCAGAATTGTGAGATATAAAGTCAGAATTGTGAGATATAAAGTCAGAATTGTGAGATATAAAGTCAGGATTGTGAGATATGACGTCAGAATTTTGAGATATAAAGTAAGAATTGTGAGACATAAAGTAAGAATTGTGAGATATAAAGTCAGAATTGGGATATAAAGTCAGAATTGGGATATAAAGTCAGAATTGGGATATAAAGTCAGAATTGTGAGATATAAAGTCAGAATTGGGATATAAAGTCAGAATTGGGATATAAAGTCAGAATTGGGATATAAAGTCAGAATTGTGAGATATAAAGTCAGAATTGGGATATAAAGTCAGATATAAACTTGTAACTGTGAGATAAAAAGTCACGATTATCTTTTAAAATGTTTTATTCTGTGACGGAAACAAGCTTCCATAGACTTTCAGTGTTTAGGAACATTTTCAGAAATTCACTTGAAAATATTTAGGCACAACTGCTGTTGTACTTTTTATAAAAATGTTATATGTAATATGTATTTAAAAAAATGTTATTTTTCATAAAATGTCAAAGAAATTTCTGAATCATACGATGAAGGTTTTTGTAAACAAATATTGCATGGGGGTTTTAAATATTAATTTTTTTTATTTTTTTATTTTTAGTCCACTTCCCATTAAGACTGCTGTTGTATATTTTTAACATGCATTATATATTTAAAAAAAAAAAAATTATATTGATTTTTTTCTATCAAATGTTACATTTTCTTTATAAATAAAATTAAAGGCTTTGTAAAAAAATATTTGGGATTGAATCACATTACTTTATTAAATATTTAAAAATATATATATTTACTTTTTAGTCCACTTCCCATTTACACTGCTGTTGAATATTGAATATTTATATTTTGAAATGCATATAATATGTTTTAACATGTACAATCTAATAAACTTAATGCGATGCATATTTGTCAGTCACACGTGTATGAAATACACAATAACTAGATGTATACATTTATCACCAATAAAATTCAATTTCATACATTTTAACTAATTGTATATTCAATATTTATGCTGATTCTTAGCCAATCGAATAAATGCATTATAAAAATAGAATTATTTAAAGCTGCTGTCCGTAACTTTTTTGGGTTAAAAATTATCCAAAATAATAATAATTAAAAAAAACATAACCAGCCAGTGTTAAAAAATATCTGCTTGCTTTTGCCCGATTCAAAACGGTTAGCTTGTAATAATGATTTTAATTCCAGTGGTACTGGTGGATTTCCGCGGGAAATTCGAGCATGTCTTTGCGTCATTACGTCACACCCGTACACATAAAGAAGGCGTCCCGGCTAGTCGGCTATATTGCGTGAGGATGTTGGAGGTGGACATTTTTAGCCTTTTCTCACAGCATTAAATAATTAAACTTATGGCGGATCCAGAAAGGTTCAAACGACAATCACCAGTGACAACTGGACATTCACCACTTGTAAAACCCCAAATAATTCGGACTTCGGAGTGGGTAACGTTAGAGAAAAAAGAGACTGCAACTGGCCCACGCGAAAACAAGGATAAACATCGGTTCAAAACGGACGCAGAGACGGCTTTTTTTCTTTTAGGACAGGTAAGACATTTCAATAGTTCAATCGTGTAACAGTAGCACACTTGTTCGCTTAATTCACACAGTTACGGAGTTTCCTGTCTTTCTTCGTTTAGCTATTATGGTAAATATTTTGAGCTAGCTATGAGAGGGAGCAATTCACCTCTACTCCAAGCAAACCAAACCGGCCTCCTCCGAAATTATATATAGTTTTAATTATGCATCGGATTACAGATACGTGTTTTTTTCTCTTTTCTTTTTTCTCAAAGAAAACCAGTAAAGAAACATTAATTTATTGGTATGACAATTAGAAATTAGACTGCACAGAAATAGAAACTGAACTACAGGGTAATCATAATACACATTAAATGTAGTCACAATGCTGATGTTGATAATTTGAGAACAAAGTATAATTTGAAAGGTTTGACGCGATCGTTATATTTAATCAGCACGATTTACTGCAAGGCTTTCCCCCCTTAGTTGATGTGGATGTTACTTACTTGTTCAGATGACATTTTCCGATGAAAATTCGTATGTTGTCATGGTCATACTGTAGGCCTACTTTGATTTGATTTTGATTTGATTTGATTTGATTAATGTTTATTTCGAGCAAAATAAAAATAAAATAATATATACATATACATATATATTAACACACATACACACAAATAAAAATAAAAATAACATAGCACAGCTTATCTTCCATATACATAAATATAAATAATAATAGTTGCTCGAAAGGGAGTGGAAAGAAGTGTATAACTTATTTGCTCCCACCCCCAATTCCTTCCCATATATTACCCCATACATCCGCTGCCATTAACAGTCACATAAATAATAATTAATTTTTTTTAATAGTATTTATTTGGTATTTATAGTTTCTTACAATTACATTATGCTGTCTCAATAATAACTAATGCTATATGATAATCCTCATTATCGTAAACATTCAAATATGTCCCGATATCTATAATAATCACATCAAATATAAAGTATAACCATATCCTAGCATATTGTTTAAACATTGTTTTACAATAACAGTAATATCAATAATAATTAATAATAATCATTATCATTATTTACTCAGCTGTACATATCCCACTCTATTGTAATTGTGTCACCATTTACAATCTCAAGATAAATAAATAGGAACCGTTTATAATCCTAAATACTTCCGTTTTATTTTACAATTACCAATCACAAACACAAGAGCACCCAGATCCCTCACTCAGCCTCATATTTTGTCAACACCATTTCTTTAAATTTTAATTTGAATTGGTGAATATTTGGGCATTGCTTGAACTGTATTCCCAACCCATTCCAAAGTCTGACACCACACACAGACACACACAAGCTTTTCCTGGTGGTTCTCACCGCCTGGACTTTAAAGTTTTCACATCCCCTTAGGTTATAGCCCCCTTCTCTTCCTAAAAAGAACTTTTGAATATTACCCGGCAGATCATTTTTGTTGGCTTTATACAAGAATTGAGCAGTATAAAAATCAACTAAATCAAAAAGTTTTAAAATTTTAGATTGCAAAAATAATATGTTTGTATGATCAAAATATCCCACCTTGTGTATGATTCTAACTGCTCGTTTTTGGAGTAAGAAGAGGGTATGTAGTGAACTTTTATAATTATTACCCCAAATTTCTATACAATAAGTTAAATAGGGCAGAACCAATGAACAATACAATATATATAGTGCATTATATTCCAAGACATATTTAACTTTGTTAATTATAGAAATACTTTTAGATACTTTGCCTTGTATGTATCTGATGTGTGGTTTCCAGCTTAATTTACTATCAATAGTTATTCCCAAGAATTTAATTTCTGACACTATTTCTAATGCAACACCATCAATACTTAATAATATTTCTGCGTTTTCTTTATAATTACCAAACATCATTACCTTCGTTTTATTTAAATTCAAAGATAATTTATTAATATCCATCCAAGTTTTTAGTTTTACTAATTCTTCATTTACAATTTTTATAAGTGTATTATAATTATCACAAGAAAAAAATATATTGGTATCATCAGCAAATAATATAAATTTCAGTAATTTAGATACACAAAATATGTCATTTATATATAAATTAAATAAACTGATCCTTGAGGGACCCCACAAGCAATGCCCAGACACTGTGACGTAAACTCGCCCAACTTCACAAACTGTTGTCTTTCAGTTAAGTAACTTTTGATCCAGTTCGAAGCCACCCCCCTAATGCCATATTTTTCTAATTTAGTGAGTAGAATTGAGTGATTAAGGGTATCAAAAGCTTTCTTTAAATCAATAAATATTCCCACTGCATATTTTTTTTTGTCTAGGGTGTTCGTAATTTCTTTCACAGCTTCAACTAAAGCCATTGATGTGGACCTCTTTGCTCTAAAGCCATACTGACCTTCATTTATTATGTCATGCTTGTCTATAAATTTTTCTAATCTGCCATTAAATAGGTTTTCTAAGATTTTTGAAAACTGAGGTAGCAGAGAGACAGGTCTATAGTTTGTGAAGATGTGCTTGTTTCCATTTTTATATAATGGTATTATTTTTGCAATTTTCATTTTATTTGGAAATATTCCAGTCTGAAATGATACATTGCATATGTATGTTAGCGGTTTTGAAATACTATTTATTACTTTTTTAATTATTGTCATATCTATATCATGACAATCAGTAGATGTTTTATTTTTGCATTTATTAACAATAGCTATAAGCTCTATCTCACTCACATCAGAGAGAAAGATGGTCTTTGCATTCCTTTCTATAATTGACTCATTTAATGTATCACTTTCACACTCAGGAATTATTGCTGCTAAATCTGGTCCAACATTTACAAAAAACTCATTGAAACTATTTACTATATTATGCATATTAAAGTTTTCAACATTCTTATCAATAAAATAATCTGGATATGAATTCTTAATTGTTTTATCCTTAATTATACTATTTAATATACCCCATACCCCTTTAATATTATTTTTATTTTCATTTAATACATTTTTATAGTATAATTTCTTACTAGTTCTTATTATATTGATCAATTTATTTTTATATGTTTTATATCTGTTTTCACATTCTTTTGTCCTTAATTTAATAAATTGTCTGTATAAAGTATTTTTCTTTTTGCAAGCATTTTGTAAACCCTTAGTTAACCAGGGACATTTTATAAGCTTATTCTTGTAGTTGTATTGTTGAATAGGACAGTTTTTGTTATATAATATGCTAAATATTTCTAGAAAACTATTGTACGCTCTATTCACATCTTTCTCTCTGTATACAGTATTCCAGTCTTGTTCCATTAGGTCATAATTGAGTGAATTAATTGCTTCTTCCGTCTTTATACGTTTAAAGATAGATTTTTGGGGAGCTTTATTTTTTTTTTTATAATTGTCATCATACAGTGTAAAGACTGGCAGATGATCAGTTATGTCACACATCATTAGGCCACTGACCGTAGTGTATTCAATATTGTTTGTAAAAATATTATCAATGAGTGTGGCACTATGCAAAGTAATTCTACTGGGTCTGGTGATGATTGGGTATAAGCTCATACTGTACATCCTATTCACAAATTCATCTGTTATTTTATGTTTATTTGGATTTATCAAATCTATATTATAATCTCCACAGATGAATAGTATTTTGTTATTTGCTATAGAAAACATCTTTTCCATCCAGTCAATAAATAACTCCATACTTGAACCCGGTGACCTATATATACAACTTATAATAATATTTTTTTTCTTTTCATTATGAATTTCAATTGTAATACATTCTAATATATCATTTATTGTTAATGTCATCTTGTCAATTACTTTAAACTTAAATTTCTTATGGACATATATAGCAACTCCCCCACCTGCTTTATTTGCTCTGTTCATGTAGTTGAGGTCATAACCATCTAATTCAAAATCAATTCCTTTATCCTCATTAAACCATGTTTCGGACATTGCTATAATGCTAAATGGATGTATAAATTGTTGTAAATAATCTTTGATAGTATTAAAGTTTGAATACATGCTTCTGCAGTTGAAGTGTATAATTGACAATTTCCCTTCTGAGTCGATACTGTTGTTATAATCGTCTTCAGTAAAATAGTTGCAGTTAATATTGATAGACGAGAAAAACCTGTTATCAGGGTCTATCTCGTCTTCCAAGTCTTGTGCATTGTACTCAGTGTAGTCAAATGGTTTCAGTTCCAAGTGATCATAGTCCAGAACCCTTTGTTGTAACCCTATGTCAGTATCTCTTGAAGTAGATGAAATGTGATTGGATGACATTGCATAATGTACACACTTTTTTTTACCTCATTAATCCCGTTCTCAGTCATATTTCTCCAACTCCTCCATACTTCTAATCACCAAAACCTTGGCCTCCTCTGATGTTCCGTTAAGCTTGATGAATATTTTGCAGTTAGTAACCCAGGTGTTTTGAATTTTCTTTTTCTTCCTCAGGTACCTGGCTTTACTGGCTATTTCCGCATTCCTTTTTGTTAGGTGATCATTCAAGTATACATTAGTGCCCTTCAGTTTCCTTCCTTGTTTAAGTAATGCGATCTTCTTTTTTCTGTTTACTTCCAAAAGTAGAATGTGTGATTCTGAATGCCAGTTTCCACATCGGCGCGGTGACTGACAGACTCGCAGTCTCAAAACATTGTGTTCATCCGCACTGTTTCATGCCGATGTGCAACTCACGCAAAGTTAATAACTGCAATTACAGATTTCAAACAGAGATGGCGACAAAGAGGAAAAATGCCGGACTGCAGCTTTAAATAAAATTAAAATATCAAATAGTCAATAATAAACTATGATTTGTTGAGAGCAGAAATCGTACCCGTTTCATTAGTTTATTAGTTTTGTTTTTGTTAAAGGTGGGACTTGGTTCTGTGCATGGCTGTTGATTGGATGTTGAGATGTGGGCGTGGCTCTCTCTAGAAGGGGCGGAGTTTAAGAGCACTAAAGGATTGGAGAATCCTGCACTTCTGGAAGATCCAGTTTTGACATTTTGATTGAACATCACAAGGTCAAAACATTTTTTTTTAAATGAAACATGCACAGACGAATTGACGACAATAAGATCTATTTCGTGCATTTAGAAAACAGAAGAATTTCCATTAAATGGAGCGCTCTGATGAAGATCTGCTTTAGGTTCAGATGCGTCTGCACCTGTGACACGACATCGCACCACAACCGGAGCTGGTGTTGTGTTGAAAACATCTGTGTGACCTCCTTAACATCTCAACACGAGTGCTCGGGAACAGCATCACTCATGGACGGCTCAGTGTCTGATGATTCTGATCTTTATCAGACCACTTTTATTTGGGGAAGCTTTTACTTTACTACATTCCAAAGCATAAAATCATACTTAATACTCCACTACATTTCATAAAAACGTTGTTCCTCGTTATATCGAACTGAAGAAATCGCAACCCGACACCCAATGAACGATCGCACTGAATGATTCATTCAGCGAATCAGACTGAATTGATTGCAGCGATTCTTGAATCAACGACTCACTGATTCAATGATCCGGTCAAAATGAACTGGGAGCTTGAATGGAGCAAAACGTACATTTTAGAATTAATTATTGTAAATTAAAATCATATTTAGGTCATGACTTCCAGATTTTTGTGAACCAAAGTGTATTGCAAGTATAAAAAATATAATGTATGGTAAGTTGTTGTAATAAAATAAAAATCTGGCTTATTATAGATTATAATATAATATAAACACGTATAACAAAATGAAAATGTATATAATAAAAGAAAAGACAATATAATTCAGTCTAAATATACCCACCAAATAAATTAATATTTATATAATAAAACATGATATAATTTTATATCATGTAATGTAATATAATATAATGCAGTCTGATTAAACTCACAAATAAAATGAATATTCATAATATATTATAATGCAGTTTCAATGAACCCACAAACAAAATTAATATAATATAATGCAGTCTGTATTTATATAACAGAACATAATATGTTAGATAAAGTAATATAATATTATATAATGTAATAATATAATGCAGTCTGATTAAACTATAAAGTAATATTTATGTAATATGATGTATTATATTATTAATATAATATAGTATAATATAATATAATGCAGTCTGTATTTATATAACAAAACATAATATGCTATATAATGTAATATGATATAATGTAATGTAATAATATAATGCAGCCTGATTAAACTATAAATTAATATTTATGCAATGTGATGTAATACATTATTAATATAATATAATATAATATAATATAATATAATATAATATAATATGATTAAACCTTCGAACCTGATGGAAGACATTTGAATGTTTTTGTGTGCTTTACAACAGTGTTTTTTTTATATTCTTTGGCTAAACGTAATTGTTAAATAATATGTCATAACTATCAGACGAATAATCAATAGTTGTGATAGGCCATTCATCGATCAGTCCTTTTTACTTTTGTACTTTTACTCAATTAATATTAAAAATGAGTGCTTATACTTTCACTGGAGTAATATTATATTAGTGTATCGATGTGTGTAGTTCATCCACCACTGTGTGAAATAAAGCCGAGCGCAGAGTTACACAGAAATACGCCTGTGTGTGACACTCAAACAATCAGAAGCTCAAACCACTGAGAACATGTGTCTTTCCTGAAGCGGCTCGATACGGGCCTCAACCCTGACGTTACAAACAGCTGCTGAAAACCACACACACACGCGCACACACACACACGCACAAACACACACACACAAACACACACACACACACACACGCACGCAGGCACACACACACAAACACACACACACACTCTCTCTCTCTCTCACACACACACACACTTCCCTGTATTAAAGCACTCGACACAGAAGTGAGATTCTGCGGTTTTCCTTCCTTTCCATCTCCCCAGAGACACAGAGACGTCAAAGGATCAGTAGATTCAGTTTAACTTTCCATATATGCACTAATCATTTGGATAACTGACTGGACGGGAGGGTAAAATTAAGACGTCTTACAGACACGCGGCTGAAATCAATGTTTTTGACTCTCCAGGCTGCATTTATTTGATCAGAAATACAGTAAAAATAGTGAAATATTATTACCATTTAAAATAACTGTTTTCTAATTGAATATATAGTAAAGTGTAATTTATTCCTGTGATCAAAGCTGAATTTTCAGCATCATTACTCCAGTCTTCAGTGTCACATGATCCTTCAGAAATCACTCTAATATGAGGATCTGATGATCAAGAAACATTTATGATTATTATCAGTGTTGAAAACAGATAATATTTTTGTTGTCAGGATTCTTATATGAACAGAGTTCAAAAGAACATAATTTATGTGAAATATAATCTTTTGTAACATTATAAATGTCTTTACTGTCATCAAAACATCATAATGACAACAAACTTTTAAATGTTAATGTATATATACATATATATATTAGGGATGTGACAGTGAGGATATTTTCCCACCGGTTAATCGACGTGTGACAACACCGGTAATACCGGTATCAACGGCAGGGCCATTTAAATAGCTAATTTAAAGGCAAGCGTAAAATAAGAGCGTTTGCACAGGCAGAACAGCACCAGTCACGTAACCGAAAACTATGAAAGCCGTGTGACCGGCCAACCAGTAAAAAAATAAATACATTAAAGAAATGATTCCCTCTGATTTTCTGTTTCATTAATAAAAGTTGGACTACTCGCAGCAGTCTCGCATGCGCTTTGAGCTCGTGTGAACTGCACGTAAAAAATGAAGTTAACGAACAACCTCCATCCATCAGGAAACGCCATAGGTCGCTGAATTTCACTGCGCTTCATGAAGAGTTTTTCTTTTGCGTAAAGAAGCCGTTCGCCGGAGATGTGTTAAAGATAGCGGAGTGCATTCATGATTATTAGGCTACCGGTATAACAATCCTCCTGGCTCCGGGTCTGAGTGAGTCATTTACTCTCTTATCGTTTCTTTGATTAACATAATGACACTTTAAGACCAGCCGCTGCTGACAGAGACGCGATCTGACACTCATCCCATTTTCATTTAAGACTGATCTTATAAGGACACTCGACAAATCCGACATTTTGGCATAATTTGTGTGTGTTACGGTTTGTTCAAGCCCAAAAGAGAACTCGATACTGACGCGCGTCTTTCCTATTTACACTCACCTAAAGGATTATTAGGAACACCTGTTCAATTTCTCATTAATGCAATTATCTAATCAACCAATCACATGGCAGTTGCTTCAATGCATTTAGGGGTGTGGTCCTGGTCAAGACAATCTCCTGAACTCCAAACTGAATGTCAGAATGGGAAAGAAAGGTGATTTAAGCAATTTTGAGCGTGACATGGTTGTTGGTGCCAGACGGGTGTATTTCACAATCTGGTGTATTTTGTGTATTTCACAATCTGCTCAGTTACTGGGATTTTCACCCACAACCATTTCTTGGGTTTACAAAGAATGGTGTGAAAAGGGAAAAGCATCCAGTATGCGGCAGTCCTGTGGGCGAAAATGCCTTGTTGATGCTAGAGGTCAGAGGAGAATGGGCCGACTGATTCAAGCTGATAGAAGAGCAACTTTGACTGAAATAACCACTCGTTACAACCGAGGTATGCAGCAAAGCATTTGTGAAGCCACAACACGCACAACCTGGAGGCGGATGGGCTACAACAGCAGAAGACCCCACCGGGTACCACTCATCTCCACTACAAATAGGAAAAAGAGGCTACAATTTGCAAGAGCTCACCAAAATTGGACAGTTGAAGACTGGAAAAATGTTGCCTGGTCTGATGAGTCTCGATTTCTGTTGAGACATTCAGATGGTAGAGTCAGAATTTGGCGTAAACAGAATGAGAACATGGATCCATCATGCCTTGTTACCACTGTGCAGGCTGGTGGTGGTGGTGTAATGGTGTGGGGGATGTTTTCTTGGCACACTTTAGGCCCCTTAGTGCCAATTGGGCATCGTTTAAATGCCACGGCCTACCTGAGCATTGTTTCTGACCATGTCCATCCCTTTATGGCCACCATGTACCCATCCTCTGATGGCTACTTCCAGCAGGATAAGGCACCATGTCACAAAGCTCGAATCATTTCAAATTGGTTTCTTGAACATGACAATGAGTTCACTGTACTAAAATGCCCCCCACAGTCACCAGATCTCAACCCAATAGAGCATCTTTGGGATGTGGTGGAACGGGAGCTTCGTGCCCTGGATGTGCATCCCACAAATCTCCATCAACTGCAAGATGCTATCCTATCAATATGGGCCAACATTTCTAAAGAATGCTTTCAGCACCTTGTTGAATCAATGCCACGTAGAATTAAGGCAGTTCTGAAGGCGAAAGGGGGTCAAACACAGTATTAGTATGGTGTTCCTAATAATCCTTTAGGTGAGTGTATGTGTGTGTGTAATAGGCAGGACTTACAGCGCGGTCTCTTTAGTCTTAAAAGCATTCACATTAAGAGTGTGATCATACAACGCTAGTCAACGGGTAACAGAAAAAAAAATGGATACTGCGTAATTGCGTTCAATATATATATATTTTTTTTTTTGCTGTGCTGCGGTGGGCAAGGGATGAAACCGGTGTTGCGACTGAACACCGTGTAACACCGACTACCGTAGCAAGCCTAATACATATATATTGCTATTATATTAAGTAACATTATAGCAAAGCCAAGGTCATGGGGTTCAATTTCCAAGGAATGCATGAACTAATCATTTACTTTTATTATCTTGCATGCAATTGAAGTGTTTTAAAAGCATCTATGTGTGTGTGCGTTCTCTGTCTCAGCTGTACTGCACAGTAAACGAGTCTGGTTCTTCAACTTGTTGATATGAAGCACCGCTGTGTGTGTGATTGTGTGTTTAAATGTGTGTGTGAACCGGCGGCAGGTCAAACCCCTGACGGCCCTCCACACTCAGCACACATAAACACACATCCAGATCTTCAGGTTTCAGTCGACATGAAGCATCAATCACACAGGCTTTACACTAACAAAACACACACACACACGTTCTTGAGACATACATGTGTGCACATGCTCCAGAACACACACAGTCTATCACACACACACACTCACTCACTCTCATACACTCTCTCTCTCTCTCTCACACACACACACACACACACAAACTCTCTCTCTCTCTCTCTCTCTCTCACACACGTTCTTGAGACATGCATGTGTGCACATGCTCCAGAACACACAGTCTATCAGTCTATCCACTCTCTCTCTCTCTCTCTCTCTCTCTCTCTCTCTCTCTCTCTCTCTCTCTCTCTCTCTCTCTCTCTCTCTCTCTCTCTCTCTCTCTCTCTCTCTCTCTCTCTCTCTCTCTCTCTCTCTCTCTCTCTCTCTCTCTCTCTCTCTCTCTCTCTCTCTCTCTCTCTCTCTCGTACGCATGTGCGTGTTTGGCGTGGTGTGGAGTGTGAGGTGTTTGATTGATCTTTAGATTCTCTTTTTTTTCCCATACTTTATGGGTTTTTTTCTCACCTTAGTCTTAAATAAATCGTGAAGTGGTAAGAACTTGTTTTTTATTTTGGTTGCATCCATTCGTGGATGATAAACATGGCTTCGCCTTCTAATGAGGGAACGCCGGTTTTCTCTATTGGGAATGGATGCAAATGTTTTCCCGATCAAATTTGTACGGTGGAATGTACTTTTGGCTATGGGAAGTGTTGTTGGCCATGATAAGATTGTGTCGGCGTCTAGGATGAACAAGGCCGTTGTTGTGTTTTTAGAAGAAGAGAAATTTGTGAACGTGCTTGTGGAGAGTGGAATTGAAATGTCGGATACTTTTGTGCAGGTGACACCTTTGCGTTCCCCTGCGACGCGTGTCATAATTTCGAATGCGCCTCCGTTCATAAAAAACGAAGCGATTATAAAAGAACTAAGTCGTTTTGGAAAATTTGCGAGTACAATTAGAGCTGTTCCGCTCGGCTGTAAGAACGAGGCACTGAAGCACGTAACGTCTTTTCGGAGACAGGTTTTCATGTTTTTGCAAGCACCGACAAAGTTTTTGGAAGTGTCTTTCCGTATACAACACGGTGAAAGCTCTTACATGATTTTCGCAACAACGGAAAGTATGAGATGTTTTGAATGTGGGGACTTAGGCCATAAGAAATTGTTTTGTCCTCATAGAAAGC